>NW_010550331.1:0-31229 GCF_000687285.1 Phaethon lepturus | reverse complement strand
TAGCGATAGGACAAGGGGTAACGATTTTAAAATAAAAGAGGGCAAATTTAGCCTAGATATAGGGAATCAATTTTTCACGCTGAGGGTGGTGAAACCTTGGCCTGGGTTGCCTAATGCCCCATCCCTGGACACATCCCAGGTCAGGTTGGATGGGGCGCTGAGCAACCTGCTCTAGTTGAAGATGTCCCTGCTCATGGCAGGGGGTTGGACTAGATGGCATTGAAAGGTCCCTTCCAACCCAAAGAGTCTATGATTCTGGGGAAGAAATAAAATACATATTTTTTAAAATTAGTTAATTTTTAGTGAATGGTAGACCTCAGTCCCACACAGAGAGGAAAACATGGGCAGTACATGCAGTACAGATCCCTGAGGATGTGCCTCAGTTTAACTGTGTTTCCATCTGGTGTTTTGGGAGAGAAGGAGCAAGCTCCTGCCCTGAGCTCTGAGACAGTGGGATGTGGATGTCAGGCACTCAAATACCTGCCCAAGACAGAAGAGGTCACAGGACACAGGGGCTGATTTTTAGTAGAGGAAGAACCAGATAAAATGAGAGGAAGGGAAAGAAATCTACATTTGTTCAGCTTTCCGTTAGTGCTGAAGGGTCCTGGTCATGGACGCAGTGGTCAGTCCCCCTCGCTGGTGTGGAGCATCACCCCAGCCTCAGTTGCTGAGTAACCACCCAACCACCTCCCAACTGCCCCCAGCAACCGTTCCATGCCAACTGGCCACCAACAGCCAGTGGCCACAGGCACGACCGGGGCGAGAAAGGTCCTGGGAAAACCGAGGCACGAGGCACCCAGGGGCTCATCCCCTGCCCACCTGCCTCTCCCACACACTGCCAAGCCCGCAGGCTTGCAGGGCAGCTCATGGGCTGACCTGGGAGAGGAGCAGTGCCGGGAGGACCTGGGCTCTCTGGGCCCTGCTGGTGGCTGAAGCAATGTCCATCATGGGTGACGAGGACCTGTCAGCCTCTTTCTGCAGGCAGTACAGGCAGAACCTCCTGCCCTTGCTCAGGTGAGGAGGCTCCTCCACCCGCCTCCATCCCCTCCATCCTCTTCTCCTGTCTCCTCCATCCCTCCTTCCCCCAAACTGCCATCCCTTATCTCCACCACCTCAGTCTCCTCTTGTACCTCCCTTCCCCAGCCCTGTTCCTCCCTGCAACCGCCCCTTGCTCTGTCAGGGGGACCCCGGCTGGGGAGGGGTGGGGATGCTGTCCTGCCAGGCGGCATCTGAGATGCTGTTGGGTTGCTCTGCCCCGACATGGCCCTGGGTGGGGGGACAGGGCAGAGCAACCCAACACCCTGCCAAGTTACTGGACCCAACATGTAACCTTGAGAAAAACTTCTGTGGCAGGAAACTCAGACTGACAGAGGAGGACTCCCTGTCTCCATTTATTCGCCTCCAGGAGAAGAAGAAAAAAGCCCGACTGATGCAAAAGGCTCTAGAGCTGAAGGAAGAGGTGAGAAAGATGGGAGGGTCCTGGGGCAGGGTTGGGAGGGCTTGTGGTTTTTTGGAGGGCAGGTGACCACCTCTGGATGCGGGCAGCCATGTCACACTCACTCTGGTGCTGCCAGGCCTTCAGGGAGAAGATGAAGGTCCTAACCTGCCGGTGGAGGGACCTCCATGCCAAGGAAGCTCAGCTGAAAACCTACATGGAGAAATCTGAGAGGATTTTCAAGGTACACCTGCCCCTGACCCTGAGCCACACCACCACCTCCTGACCTCCCCTGGGGAGACAGTCTTGGGCCACCATGTCTGTCCAAGCCTCCCTTGAGCCTGGAGGTATGAAGAACAGGACTGGCAAGGCACAGGGTTTTGCACCACAGATGTGGAAAGCCCTGGTAGGGCTTGGGCAGGAGAGAGCTTGTTCTGTACCAGTGTGATCTCCTGAGGGCCCCAAACATCCTCCAAGAAGGGTCTCAGCCTGTCGCCACTGTTGAGACCCAAGTGTCTTCCAGGGGCAGATAGCAGTAGGTCTGAAAATCAGAGTGCCACCCCAGGTGCCTGTCTCCAAGACGGTCAGTGCAAGAGGGACAGCTCTGTTAAACAGGGAGTGAAAATGCTCCCGGGATGCTCCGGTACTAGTCTCTCCTCTGTGAAGGTATCTCCTCCAAGTGCTGTTAAGTGACCCAGCTCCATCTTCTCTTGCCTTTCTTTCCCTCTGTGTGTATGTGTATTGGTGGGGAAAACATCATCAGGAAAATGATAAGATGCGAATCCAAGCTCTGGAGAAAGCCACCAAAGAGAGAGAGAGGAATATGCAAAAGGAGAGTGAGCTTTTGAGAGCTAAGAGGGAACTGGAAGCCCTGAGAAGTAAGCACCAGAAACTCTGCAACAAAGTGCAGAAGTACTCCATCTTCAACAAATACCTAGAGGATGTGGTGAAGATCTCACAGGTGAGTTTGGACATGAGAGACAGATCATGGCCTCAAGGAGGGCCTTACATGGCTGTTAAACCTAGAGGAGATGAGGCAAGTCCAGCAAAATTGTAACACTTGCCCAAACCCAGAGACCTCCGATGGGATGGGTAGAGGTTCTCTGCAACCAAGGTGAGCCAAGGGGACCAGAATTAGGGGAGAAGAACCAGAAAAAGAGATGAAGTCTTGAGAAAACCAAAGAAAAACTGTTAGAAGGGGGAAAAGGACAGAGCTGAGGGGAATGGGGACCCCTTTGTGTCACTGTTTCATGTCTCATTGATGGGCTGGGAGAAGTGAAAAGCTGCCCGGGAACGGAAACCCAGACAGTTGTCAAAAAAGCTGTGTCCTCTCTCAAGCATGCCCAGGCATCACTCCATGCATTGCTCGTACTCCTGCAGTCCCAGCTGCCCCTGCTCCATGTCTAGGTGACCCAGGGCTGGCAGTTGCAGTTGTGCTTTGTGTTTTATCAGAGCACTGCTCACCTGGGGGAGAGGGGCACTTCTCCCCTTGCTTTTATGGCAGTCATAGCTCTGGGACTGCACAGTGGGATATCATTGTACAGGGAATGTGGCTCACAAACCAACTGGGGCAACAGTCTCGTCAAGAAGGGAAGATCTTTCAGCTGGGGGAGGTGTTGTCCCTGGTCAGGGCAGAGTGCCAAACAGCATGAGACTTGCAGTCGTGATGAGGGGAGGGCAGGGGGATTACTAACACCAGGAGCCCTGTGCTGCAGTTTGAGGAGATCCAGGAAGTCATCTGGCGCTACAAGACTCTGGCGAGGATGCAGAAGGACCTGCTGCAGTCACAACAGGGGCACAAGGAAATGACTGAGCAAGCCAAGGTGCTCCTGGACCAGTACATGGCAGAGAAAGAAGTTGAGATCCTGCAGTACAAAAATGAGCTGATGGAACTCCAACTACATTTTGACAAGGCTCAAAGTGACATCCTCCCCTGGGTGAGGAAATGTGGGGTGGGCAGGGGAAGATCTCCAAGACCTGGCTGTGTCAAGACCAGCTGATGGCTCATCCCTAAGCCCTGGGGTCATGCCAAGGCCCAGTAGCAGCCTTTGTGATTGGAGGAGACGCCTGATTTCGTCCCTCCAAGGGGTTGAGGAATGAAGAATGACAGACCAGGTCTGGAGCAGGTTACATCACGGGTTAAAGAAAAGGCCCTCACAAAGCTGTCACAATCTTTCACTTCTTGCTTGAACTCATAGTCAAAAGAGATCAGCTAACCAGGCTTTAGGAAGGTCTGCCTTGTCACAAAACCCAAGCACACTCCACCACGTGCCTGCTGGGTTTGTCTAGCCTGATCATAGTCATCTCCATTCACCATTCCTTGCAGCAGCATCCCTGTAACAGGGCTTCAGGTTGGCGTGTCTTGTAGTCTCCCACCGTTCATGGCTCAGGCTTCAGAGTGAAGTTGGTTCTGCTGATTTTTATTATTTGTTTTCATGCTTTGCACAGCATAGGCCCACCAGGGCTCACCCCTTCTCATCCCTCCTTACCAGTCCCAAAGTGACCAGACCAAACTGGGCTGTAATGAGGCACATCAACGTGTAGCCCAGTGCTCAGTGTGCAGAAATGCCCTCAGCTCTGCTGGCCTCTGCTCCCTTCGCACCGCTCTGAGGGGGCCTTGCCAAATTCCCTTATTAGATACTCCAGGCTCCAGGAGCTGGGTCCCACCAGGCAAAGCTGGAAAGCACCTGGTCTGGGAGGGTGGCAGTGGGATGTGCTGCTCCCGGGTACCAGCCAGCCCTGCTGTGGGGGGTGCAAATGGGGCCTGCAGGGAGTGAGGGCTGCAGGAGCTGGCAGAGAGACGAGGAGGTTCCCGGGACAAGGAGCAGCTGAGGTGGTTCCTGGATCTGCTTCCACCACACCAAGCTGAACAACCCTGGGCAAGGACAGGTTCCTCCTAGCAAAACAGATGAGTGTGGAAGTTAGTGTATCCAAGCCAGGTTCTCCAGCGCTGAAGCAGCACCTTTGCTGGGGCGTGTCCCCATGCTGCATGTCTCCTCTCCTCTCAGGAGACTTGCTGGGCTGACATCCAGAACATGACTGCCAAGAAAACCCTGAAACTGGGGACCATCAAGATGGCCATCCTCAACCTCTTCCAGTGCGTGAGCATGCAGCTGAAAGCAAACCTGAACGTGCCAGTGGACGACAGCCACAGGCAGCTGAACATGGTAGAGCCAAGCCAGACCCCTTCTCCCTGCCCAGAAAGAGGAGCAGTAAGGACTCTCAACTGCCCAAAGGGAGGGGAGAGCCCAGAGAAATCAATGTGCCCAACAGACACCTTCCTTGTCACCTGGGCTCTGTCCTGGGCACGGGGAATGGGCAGAGGACACCAGGCAAACCTGCCTCACCCGAGGAAGCAGAGCAGGGTGCGGGTCCCTGCGGGGGTGAAAGGAGTGGGAGCCAGGCAGGCTGGGGCAGGGGGTGCAGGGGATGCAGATCAACCCATGGCCAAGGTTTGGTTTCATTCAGCCTTGCTCTGAACTCAGACTGACCCACAAAAGCCCATTCTGGTGGTAGGGATCCAGCAAGGCAAATGCTTTAACCTCCTGCTCAGTTTGGTTGGTGAAATTTGCCCTCCAGAAGGGCCAACAAGCTCCCCACCGTCTCCCGTCCCCAGCCCTGCTCTGAGCTCTGCTTTCTCTCTTCCCCACCCCAGATTCAGCAGTTTATCCAAGACCTCACAGATATCTCTACAGAGACGAAACAGAGGGACATGCAGAACCGCCAGCGAGCAGCTGTACCTAGGGAGCTGTGAGGGCCATGCCAACGTGACCTGCCCTGCCAGCACAGGCTCAGCAGGGTGGGACGGGAAAGAGGAGGACAGAGGGCCCTACAGATCTTGTGAGACCTCCACCATAGGTTACACCAGTGACGTTTTATATGGCCTGCACAGTTGCTGACACCTTTTATACTATTAAAAATAACCAAGTATTTTAAGGTGCCTCTTCATTTCCTGGGAGGATTGGAAACACCAGAGCAGCTCCATCCTGCAGCTCCATCCCACAACTCCACCCTGGATGCCATTAGGGTGCCTTCTCTGGCAGATGGGATTCTGGTCACAGCAGACAGCGTCCCAGCAAAGCATGCAAGATAGGGAGAGAAGGCTGGGACAGGAATATAGTCTCAAACAGGGATTAATACTAGTGTTCCCATTTGGAGGTCCCACTCAGCCTAAGCTCTGGGATATTTGAGAGGGATGTCACAGTGGGGTGGGGGGACTGTGCTTCAAAGAGAGCTTCGGAGATTTCCTACCACCACACCCAGCACATCCGTGGATGTGGGTTTCTCTGCACAGCCATGTGCTACGTACTAAACCCCACCTTCCCCCTCAAGCTGTTTGAGAAGGAGTGGAGAATGGGTGCAGGTGACGGACGAGCCAGCCAAAGCTATTGCACCGAGCTTTTAGCGGCTCAGTGTGAGTGCTAACATGACGAATACGAACCAAGAGGACTAAAAATGGCTCTGCAGACACAGTGTGGAGTTCAGGCCAAGCTCAGAGCCTTTTGGGGAGGACCTTTTAATGGACTAAGGACCCAATGACATAAGCTTACAGATTTTGAGGCAAGAGACCATTGATCACATGCTCTTGCTCCCTTCTCTCCAGTAGTTACTCGTGTCCTGAGCCAGTGGATTCAGTTAATGCATCCTCTAGAAAAGTCTGAGTCCAGTTGGTCCATGTTTATAACCTGGGGGTTGCTCAGGCACCTGACCCCTTCCTTTGAGAGTGAGGAAGGCACAGATTAACCCCCTCCCTTCCCCAGATCTATGCCTTCATGAGCGACAAGGAAAACAGATGCACCCCAGAGCTGTTTGGAAAGCAGAGGAAGGATGAGTTCAGGGTGGGAACACTTGGTGCAGAATCCGAACAGAGTCTGAACAGAGGATGCTCCCTCTGTGTCTTTGCTGGTGCTACCCCTGCAAGCTTGAATTCATAGTAATAAACTCAATTAGAAACACAGTGCCTTAGGTCAGGTCTCAGCAAGAACTCATCCAGCAAACCCAATTTCCTTCAGGCCTCTGAGCTCAGACCCATGTTGGGGCTTCAAGCCATCGAAGCTTAGTGAGTTACCATCCGTCAGCAGAAAATGACCCTGTGCAGTGTCCTCAGCATGACGCCAATGCAGAAGAAAACACAAGAGTGAGAGCCTCCATTGCAGAGGCAAGGGCAGTAATTGCTTCTCAGCTGCTCAGCTGTGGAAGAAGAGCTCATTTCTTTCTGAAACCTTGACATGTAAATGCAGTGTGGGCCACGACATGCCCACATGCCCTATTCTGAATAGATCCCCAGAGCAGTGGGAGGTGAGTGGCAGTTTGCATTTCAGCTGGCAAGGAAAAGTAAAAGCTGTTGCAACTTTATGCAGCCACCATGTGCCTACACTTTAATGATTATACTATGTTCATTCTGTAAAGTAGGGATAATAACTGTCAGGGAGGGGCAAGAGTGGGCTGCTCCTCAAGGGAAGGAGCTAAGGTGACAGCGAAGCAGGCAGGATATCCTCACCGGCAGGACACAGCCTTGTGGTAGGCAAGCAAGAGCAGAGGGCTTCGTGGCTGTGTCCAGTGATTCCCACGCTAGTCTGCAGTGATGAGGCAGGTCCAAGGTGAAGCCAGAAAGTCAACTCGGCAAGGCAAGATGAGAACAAGCCAGGTACAAGGCTGGCAACAGGCTTACCTGCGAGGCAAGGACCAGGGGCCAGGATCTAAGTATAAATGCAGCTCCCAAGCAAAGCAGGGGAAGCTCCAGTGAAGGCTCCGCACGGCTCCTTCTCACACCTTATCTGTTTTTCCAGCAGTCTGATGCCAGGTTACATGGCTGTCCCACATCAGGGCTGGCCTTGAGCACAGGCAATCCCTGGCAGGTGGGCAAGGGGTCACAGAGCCTGTGGGTGCCCTGAGAGCCCTGGCGTTAACACCTCCTTGCAGTGGGCTGGGAGCCCCACGGTGCTGACATTTGCCAAGAACCATATTACTTCTTGTGGCAGGAGCCCAGGTTCACATCCTTTTGAAGTCACGATGAAACCAGTCCTGTGGGGTACTGTGGGCTGGATCTGAGAGCCTTCTTCCCACAGTCAGCAGCATCCTCGGATGCTGGCCTTCCTTGCTCTTCTGTGAGACCAAATACACAGCAGCAGAAGAGAGAGAAAAAAAACAAGCAGGAGAGAGTGAACCTTGATGAGGCCCTCAGGGGTCCCAGAGGTTGGTAAATGTCTTGTAGAGGCACTGGTGATGGTACCAAGAGCTGCTGCCTGCACTGGAAAAGTCAACTCATGACTCATCTGAGCAGAGACGACGTTCCGTGTTTATGCCCTTGCATCTCGCCTTGGCAGTGTCATATCCAAAGGGACCAGGAGCATTTACACCCATCCTGAGAGGTGACTCAGCTGTCCCCACTCCTTCCACCCATGGCCACCCCCTCACCCACTTTGATGCATATCACTGGTGGCAGCTGACAGGAGCTAATGGGAGCTAATGGGAGAGGAGCAGCTCTGCCCAGCCGCTGAGGAAGATGGGGGGCTGCAGCTCTGAGCCTGCCACTCTGCGAGTGATGGACTGAGGGCACAGCTGCCTCCAGGCTGGGCTTATGGAGAGGACAGACTGATGGGCCAGGTTTCTTCAAGTCCTCTGGACACTGAGTCCTGGTCAGCTCGGAGACTCGTCTCTTATCTAGATGCCGGAGATGAGCTCTTCTGAGGAACCTTCAGCCAGGGACAGAAAGACGAGACACATTGGTCCAGCAGGCATGTTCTGATCTGTTTCAGTGTATTTTCTTCCTTTCATTCAGCAAGCTGGGCCTGGCAGTGTCCGTCCGTCAGCCAGGACACCACACTCAGCGTGTCCCTTGCAGCTCTACTCAAAGGCCAAGCTGAAGACCTGTGCTCCTGACTAGTCCTGATGTCCCGTCTGCTCCTGCTCCTGCTCAGCCCCAGCAGCCCTCACCCCCAGCCCGCACCCCCAGCAGCCGCAGCACATGTGGATGCTGCTCTGCAGCATCATTCGCTGGAACTGCTTGGTTCTGTGGCCCCATCCATGTCCCCACGCAGTGAAATGCCTGGTTTTAGAAAGTCACAGACCAGCAATTGAAACTTGAGGGCAGATTTTGCCTTATGTGCCAGTCGTGCCGCACCAGCAGAGCAAAGATAGCAGACCCCCTCCAACACAAAGTCCTTACCCAGCCCTGAGTAAGCCGCACCTAAGTCCCAAATTGCCAGGAGGCATTGCGCCTAACTCTCCTTCCTCCATGGAGCTGGACAGATGGCACCACTGCTCAGGTGCAGCACTGTGACCTTCTGACCAGCTGAGCAAGCTCTTCAAAAGAAGCAATGTCAGGCTGTCCACCACAGGGATCGCAGACGAGCTAGTGGAGGGAGAAACCAGGAGCCCAGGGATCTCTATCTGTGGGCACATCAGGGGAAGGGAGTTATCCCCAGAGACCTGGGGATGTCTTTGGCATGAGCAGGGTGGTGGGACAAAGCTGCGTCTAACACCAGTCTGGATTAGACCCAGCCAAGCTGCTGGAAGGACAGAGCAGGGTGACACCGAAGAGATGCTGTCTCTGGCCTTCTCCCAGGTGGGAAGGCATGACAAGAAGTTATTTCCCTGACTGCTCCAGAGGAGATTTGATTCCTGTCTGAGCCATGTCTAGTAGTCTTCATAGCCAGCAGCACACTCAGAGAGATGTCACCACCACAACGGCACTTTCCGACTTCCCAGCCCAAATGATTCTGTATCCTTGCACAGATGAGTCTCTGGAGAGGCTCTGGCCAGCTTATGCAGTACAGGTTGTGCCCTGGATGGCTACAAGATGTCTCAATAACCCAAGTTCCTCACCCCTCCTCACAAGACTAGGAGCCCCTAAAGATGCCTCTTGAAGAAGCCTTGGCAAGAGATGGTGCCCCTGGGGTAAAGGGGAAAAGGTGGCACCCCAAGTGTGGGTTGGGTGGGTTTTTTGTAAGATTTCTTGGCACAGAGAAGAGATGATTACAGTATTGGCTAAATCTGCAGTCTGTTTTGCCTCTTGTTGGTGGAAAGTCCCCAGTACATTGAGATGTTGTTACTGATTTAATCTGGGCTTTGTGAACATTTCCTCTGGAGCAGCCTGCTCGTCCCTCAGTGTGGGCACGCGCTGGCAACGCCAGTACTCGCTGCCGCGCTCTCAGCTCTGCCCGGCAGCTCTGCCCCAGCACCGACGGCGGGATTCCCACTGGAACGGCTTGTGCCCCAGAGCTGCCCGATGCCGAGAGGTCACGGTGCAGTCCGAGTGACAGGGACATGCTGTGGCACAGAGCATGGCTGTTGGGAAAGGCACTGTCAGCTCCAGATCCCTTAGGATGCCCTCACCTGGAGACCTGCCACCTCCCCTCTTAGGTGCTCTGCAAGGAGGCGCGGGGACAGCCCTGTGCTAGCACGGCCACTGCCTTCAGCAGTGACTTCAGAAGACACTGCTGGCTTCTTAACCCCATGGCTAGCACCCATCCAGGACTTGGCATGCCGAGCACCATTGGGTGCCAGATGGCAAAGACATGCAAGTCATTAACCCCAAATTAGAGCGTTGGTTTTGCACACGCAATTTCCAGCCACCTGATCCAACAGAGGCTGCAGGTGCCAGAGCTTCCCGGTCCCCTCTCAGCAGTGGCTGGCATAAAAGGACATCACATCTGTGAGTGACTGCAAGTTTCCCTGGTCCTACACAACTGATGAGACCCAGCAAAGCCCAGACTCTATCCCGCCTCTCTGCTCCTGCTCAGCCCATCTCCCACCTCCTTGTCTTCTCCAGCATGTCCACCATGAGGTGCTTCTCATAGGTTCTTTAATCACTCATCCCAAGGACAGGAAACACCAAAAGCCACGAGACTCTACAGTTTGCAGGCCTGCCAGTCCTGCTCCTCCTCCTGAGAGCACCTGGGGGGTGGGATACAGAAAGGAGGGAGTCAGGAGGCCAAGAGAAGAGATGGTGCAGCCAGACCCCCTTCAGTGCTCCATCAAGCAGAGTGCCACATATAGAAGACATTTGACGTTCCACAGCCCCTCTATAAATGGTACCATTGAGGCTTGGTGAGGACAGAAGGCTGTTATCAGTGAACAAAGGTATCAAAGGAGTCCAGGGCTCTGAGCTTTAAAGGGTATTAACCCAGGGGGGCAGTCTCTTGCCTTTCCAAAGATTTTTCAGCCTGGCCCAAAAGTTAGGTCAAGAGCCAGAAATCGAAGGGTTGGATATCCTGCTGCAGCAGCAGGAGCTGCTCTGTACTCCCGCAATAACAGGGAACGCCGAAGTCCAGCCTGACTTTTTAGGATCTTGTTTCTGTTCCACTTCAGCCACCGTGCTGTGACACAGCCTGAGACACCTCTCTGAAAAGGTCCCAGGCGGGGAAAATATCTACAAACCAAGCTTCCAACAGACATTTATTTGTTTGGGTTGAAATCAATGCACATGAAACAGCGTCGCTCCCGTGTGCTGCGCACCTTTGCCATCAGTTAAAACACGGGCCAGATGGTATCGCACGACCAGGACAGCAGCCTGTCTCCTTCTCCATGACCAGCCACACAAACACAGCCAGCAAACACAGAACAAAACAGGCCAGGACCTTACCTTGCCCATCTCCCCCCGACCATCCTCCCCGCCTGGCCAAGCCCGGCTCAGCAGCTGAAGTCTGGGTCTTGGGGCCTTGTGGGGTGGAGGTAGGGATGAACTGGGGAGCAAGTTTTGAATCAAGGGCTCTTCCTTGCCTTTGGCTCCCTCTCAGTCCAGCCAAACTGGCTTAGTTACTCAGCCTTCCCAAGAAGACCCTGGGGAAGGCAAGGACACTGAGGGGGGGCTTCTACATCTTGAGGTCTGTGTGGATCAAAGCAAAGAGCCGAATTGCACCACGTGCACGACAGTTGAGTGACCAGGCAAGGCAGCCACTGGATAATTTCTGGAAGAGCAGGGAGTGAGTTGCCCAATCTGTTTAATCAGCTCCAAGATGGATGCTACCAGTGACGGCCTGTCACCCCTGCTTGGACAACAGCCCCAACTGTGTACTGCACCTCACTCCATTACAAAAGCAGAGAGGAGCTCTCTGTGACTTCATTTGCCACTGCGATCTACAGGATGCTCCCTCGGCCCATACTGAAGCCTCCCCCAAGCAAGGAGAGCACCAGGAACTGGCAGCTGGTGGCTGTAGGACGCTGCAGGACATTAACAATAAGCAGCACAAAGTAAGCAGGCTTCAGACTGAGACCATTGAAGTCAGCTCGGAGGTGACATGAACCAAAGTGGGGTCAAGTTTGCTAGAGATGACCAGGTGCCATGTCAGCCCATTTGGGCCTTGCACCCTGGGCTGTGAGTGGACAGAGGGACTGGTTTAGTTTGTGGCCTTTTCTGGCAAGATCCCTACCGGGAGGAGGTTGCTCAGGAAGGACGAGTGGGAACCCCCTTGCAAAGGTTAGAGAACAGGTTCCCACGCGTTGGGTTTTCTGGCAGTGCTGAGAAAGAAATGCAGGAGGAACTTGGCCCTGCTTATGGAAGGGTCTCACCTGCATTGTGTTTTATAAAGATGAATGTGCTTTTAGGGGCAATGGAGAGAGCCAAATGGGTTGTGACCACCTCACTGGCATGGGCGTGTCGGACAGTGACCCAGGCAGGAACTCCATCTCAAGACCCTACATCAAGCTGCAGCAGGACTGAGATGGAGGAATCAGCATTTTGGCCAGAGGGCAGCCAGATCTCTTGGGCAGCCACCCAAGCGGGAGGCCACCCCAGGCCACGCAGTGCAGCCATAGCAGCTTACAGGGCAGAAGGGCAGGAGATGTGAGAGGCCTTCACAGCCAGCGAGAAAAATAGTCCCTGTCCTGCCACGACGGGCATTAGCAGCTCTGGCTGTGCCACTCCAACATGGGTGGATGCTCAAGAGGGACAACAGGAACTGAGACACTGGGTAACCTTTGGGTGCCATGAGTCTTTTGCATGGGACTTTATGTCCATCTCATGGTGCCAAGCCCAGAGGCACTGGCTGGGGCACTGGAGGGCAGGACTGAATGCCCTCTTGGCAGTGAGATTGTCTCCTGCCTGCTGTCTCCACCTTCCCCTGCCACTTTTCCAGTCTCCTGTTTGGTTTTCATTTCCTTCTGCATGTTGCCCTGTTCTTCTGAATTTTTCTCCTTTCCTCTTTTGCTCTAATTTCCTCCTGTTTCCTGGAGCTGAAAACTGAATCCATTAATAGTGAGGTGGGGAAAGCAACCCATCTGCCCATAGTTCAACACACCAGGTCTGTGCTCAGGTGATAACTTCACAAGAATTAGCCCTTCATTCAGCCGGCTCTGGGGACTGCCCTTCACACTTTGCTCAGCCCTACGCAGAGCCACAGAGCACCCTGCAATAAAACTGATGCAAACACAACAAAACCCAGACCAGAGACACTCCCCACCAAAAGGCCTCAGGGATCATCCCATAGAGACTCATAGGTGGTACAAGGCTAAGGATGAGGCATCATCTGTGGCCACAGCATGTCTTGGATGGTGGAGAAAAACATTCTCCAAACATTAGCTCCCAGTGATTTTTTTATTACTCTGTCCAGGTGAAGGACTGCACTGGTCCTCTTTGTCATGGACTCGCTTGCTGCTGCTGCACACACCTATTCCAAGCTGAGTTCAAGTGGAATTCGGTGTTTGTTGATGTCATGGAGGAAACGACCATTGATGTGGCACCAAGGACACATGCCATCATTCAAGCTTGCACCAGCCTGCTTGGGAAGTCTCTTCAGTGGTGGTGTTGCAGTGGGAAGTATGAACAATGACGGGAAGTTGAAACTCTCGGAGGAGAGCAGATTGAGGACTCTGGCTGGAGACCTGGGGAGGAAAGGCAAGAGATGGGATACCATGGGTTGCAGCCATGGGATCCCCTGGGTGCCTCCCTTCTTCATGGCTGGGAGGGAGAGAGAGAGCCAACCACCTAATGTCAATGAGACTAACTCTTGGATGTCAGGCCACCTTCCACAATGGCAGTCTCCAGCAATATTAAGGATGAGATGTATCCTCCCACAGAGACTACAACCCACTGGACCTCCATTACCATCATCTTCCTCTTACACAGTGCTTGTCACATGTGCTGTCAGCTGGGATCTAGCACTCAGCTTTGGCCACACTCATCACCCACTGGGTGAAGCCCAGGCATGGAGGAAGGTGGGAGCTCAGTGGGCAGGGGGCTTTACCTCCTTGCCAGCTGCCCTGTGATGAGCTGTAAGGTCTGGACTCAGGTTTGTGGTGCTGGAGTGCAGAATTTCACTTCAACCGTACTAAAGCACATCCTTATAGGCATAACTTCATCTCAGCTGTGATGTGCTTCACCTGTGTCCTCACCACAGTCTGGCTGGAGTGAGCTCAGCTCACCGGCTATCACCAGTTCAGCCTTTGCTCTGTCCCACACCAAGCTGTTTAGGCCTTGCTTGACTTTGCACCCCACAAACACCAATTTTGGCAGCATGTGCTGTGGAGCAGTGTCCTGGATAGGCATAAGAGTAGGGAGACAGCTTGAGCCAGGCAGAGCTGGTCCAGTGGGGACCCAACCACCCGCCTCTGTGAGCCTGGTTGCTTCAGCCTCCTGCTGAGATAAGGTGGAGAAGTCCACACCAGGCTGCACTGGCAAGAAGCACCTCTGTATGGGTCTGCTACTCCCTGAGACTTCTACAAAGTGACAAGGTTTAGAATGAGTTTATGATGTCCTGAACCACTGGCAAATGGACGGCGACTGTCTGGTTGCCCCTCAGCAGCCAGAGGATAGTCCTGTACAGCTGGCACAGCCTCGCCCTTTGTAAACTGATCTAAAAATAATGGGCACATCTCTTTACGGTGGCTGTCAGCAGATGCCAGTGATTTAACTGCAACCTGCTGAAAAGGAGCAGGTGGGAGAAGGCATGTGAGAAGGGATGTGAGGACCCTCCAGGACAGAAAGGCCTGATGGCTTCTTAGGTTTTCAGAGAAGACAGTAGAAGACAAAGGCATTGGTGGTGTAACTTCATGAGCACCCGGTGCGCACAGCAGCGGTACATTGAGCCGACAGCTCCCTCCTGTACGTGCTTACAAGGAGATGCCGTGGTGCCTGGGCATGGTGGTGTTGGGTTGACGGTTGGACTTGATGATCTTAAAGGTCTTTTCCAACCTTAATGATCCTACGATTCTACCTGCAGCGTGCCTGACCCTGCTTCTCCACCCAGCTCCCTCCATCTCCCTGTCCCCCTCCCAGCCATGACCACTGCCATTTCCCTTCCAGTCCCTCTCAGGACTCAGCGGGGCTTCTCCCTGGGCAACACCTCCACAGCAGGGCTGCAGCCTGGTGGTCTCTCACGCCCCATGCCTGCAGCACCAGGAGCTGCACATGCCCCAGACGTTGATGCTCACCCACCCCCCAAAGGCACTCGGCCGTTTTGGCACACCAAGGAAGCCCCTCTTGCCCGGCCCAGCTTCCCGGGACGCATAGAGTACCATGGTCATGTCCTGCGCAGCGGAGCTGGGGGCTGGCCTACATGATGGAGCAGGTGAAGCCACAGCACTCCTTGAGCAGGGCGAGACCCGTTTTGGTCATGTACGGTGCGGAGGTTTGCTGACCCCTGGAAGTCATTTTCTTCTCTTTGACGGGAGCTGTGGAAAGAGGAATCGGTGTCTGCCTGGCGATAAGGGCACAGGCCCCTTCCTGCTTCTTAGAGCTCCTTTCAGGGCTAAGATGCTGACCCTCCTTAGACCTACAGCTGGGCATGAGGTCCTGCAGCCAGGAGGCACATCAAGACGTGTGCTTCGTGGGTGTCCACAGGCAGGACACAGGCACGGGGACCCTGGGCTGGAAATGCCTCCCACCACACTGGGGAGGTGTTCCTCCAGCAACAATGGAGGCACAGGGAAGAGGGTGGCTGGCCGTCAGAGGCCATGAAGAGAGGAGGACTGGATGGATACCACAGCTTGTGACCTTAGGTAGTGGTGTGATGAAACGCAATGGAGCTGGTTGGAAAGGATCAGATGAAGTTCGTCAGCCAGAAAAGGTCACCTACCCATCCCCGTTCTCATAGGACATGGTGGCTGGGAAATGCCAGGAGGGAAATGGAAGCATAACATCTGCACTGATTCGGGATGTTTCCACAATGTGATCTCAGGCACCAGCATCCCCGATTGCCATTTCCCCACACCCTCCTCCAGCAACAGATGGCCTCCATGTAAGCTAGCCCCATGCAGAGCAACAAAATCTTGGAGACAGAGTGCCTCGGAAAGGGGAGGAACTTCCAGGGAGGTTCGATGCAGGGAATAAAACTCATCAACCACCTACTTGCTTTCTGGAGGTAGCTTTTGGAGAGCTTACTTTGCAGGAACTCTGCCATTTCCTTGTCTTCTTCCCTTTCCCTGTGACAAAGAGATTGGTTACCACTCAGGAAAGGAGCAGCAAGGCATCCAGGAGCATCTGGTAAGGCATGATACAGATCAGAGGACAGACTGCACTGTCCTCAGTGCAAGAAATAAATTGTGCCCAGCTACCTGAGCCTCTCAAACTCCACATCATCCACCAGGAAATCCCGCGTTTCCACCAGCTTGTGTATCTGCTGTACCAGCTCCTCTTCCCTCTGCTTCTCCTCGTTGGACTTCTCATTCTCTGCAACACAGGGAACACATTTAACACACCAACAGGGGCCATCCCACACATCCCACACAGGCCAAGCCTCCTCTGCTTCTGCTCGAGCCGGGAGCAGATATGAGAGTGGGGTAAAAGCCAACCCAAAGTAAGCACCTGGAACCAGATACAGGCTGATAAATAGGCAAGAACCTTGTCCCAAACTACCCTGGCTGGGAGGAGACAGGTCTGGTGTCATCAAACTTTGAATTTTTAGGTTCTCCCCAAAATTTTCATGGGGCCGAGCACTGCAAGGTGCAACTGTGAGCTTTGCAGAGCAGAGAAATGGCCCCTCAACAAGGTGACCTCTCTGGTGAGAGACAACCATGGCTCTCCTGGGGCAATGCTGAAGAAGCTGGGTACCAGGTCTCGGCGAGCTCAGACATGTCAGACTCAGATGTCATCCTTCAGTCAGGATGTGCTTAATCCACGTTTCCACACCAGCACACCCAACCAGTCTCAGCTTGCCCCTGACCTGGGCAGGGGTCTGGAGACCTCTGAGCCAGGTCCTCCACGTGGCTGAGAAACCAGCCGGGGATTCAGGTGTATAGGGAATTATCAACAACACCCGGATGCCTTGGGAACACCTCACACCACCATTTATCCCATACATACAAAGACATGAAAAACCAATATGACCCACTGGTTTTGTAGCCTTATTCCCTTCCTGCACACGGTCCCAGTGATCTCATCCTCTACATCTGACCTTTCAAACCACTGCCGGCCCCGTTCCCACCCCAGCGACAAGGAGGACCACAAGTCTCTGCCAGGCTATTCTGAATACGTTAGCCTTGGTTGTTACTTGAACCCCTGGACTAACCTACCTTGAGCACGGTGGGACCCACTTGTGCTGCATATCTTTGGGCAGTGAGTTAGTGAAGACCTGGAAAACTCTCACATCGCTATGAAGTCATGTCCTATATAAATTGGTACATCATGGTAAGTGGGACACGTGAAGACACAGAGAAAGGGCTAAGGAGTGTTAAATATAAAGGGAGAGCTACCTTAAATGGAAACTATGACTGTCTCTGCTGCAGCTATTTAATACCATTTCTGAATTCATCAGCCAGCTCCAAAATCAGTCCCGCACGGGATGGATCATTCTCCCATCTTCCTTCAGCTAAATAAAAATGCAGCAAAATTCACAGTGTGGAGCAAACCCTGTAGGCTGGGTCTCTATTGATTGTATTGATTTGTAGTTTCAAGTCTGCTACATATCGATCGGAGGTGCTGCTGCAGGGGTCTGAGTAGGAGGAACTTCTCATAATCATCACGTCGTTAGAAACATCCCCAGCAAACAAAGGTTTCCCCCTCAGTTGTGGTCTCGTGCAGTGGGTGAGCTTGAGCTTCCTGGCAGAGAAAGCTGATCTGGACTGAGGTCTGGGCCACAGCTGCTGGTCTTCTACCATGAAGAGTTAACGCAAAGTCACCTGGCCATGGGCACTGTCTCTGTGCAGCAGCTCCCACCTGCCTGGTAGGAATAGGAGCGCTTTACAGTGTCATTTGGATGCCAAAAAAACCCAGAAACATCAGGCTGTACACAAGCACATTGGAGTTAATTAGCAATCTGCATTCCTGAGTTAGCACATGTCAGAGTTCGCATACCCACTGTATAAAAACTGCACGTTTTCTTCCAACTTGCTGATGTCGGAGCCCATCACGACCACGATCTCCCTCTGAATTATTAAAGGCACCTTGGTCCGGTGAGATTTCAAGCCACAGGTCTGGCTGAGCTCTGAGTAAGCACTGACGTGTTTCAATCTTTATCCGAACCAAAGTTCAATGCCCATTTTTACAAACGATCTGCTGCGATAGTCTCGCCAGACCGGTGATTCGCAGGATTTTTTCAGCACAGTCCGATTCGAGCCAAGTTATAAAGATGACAAAAAGAGCATCCCTGATGCAAGCAGCATTTTTGCTCTCAGCTGAATCTGGAAATGCTGAAAAAGCTGGAAATGAAAGACCAAAGCAGGTGAAGGAAAGTCAGCGACATTTCTCCAGCTTCAGAAAAAGCCAAGTTTATCTCTGGTCCCGAGCCATCATTTAGGTCAAGTCTTGTTTTATGAACTAGAAGGTGTTTGAACTAAAAACCCACATGAGATTCGGGTCTACATTTTGCAAGATTTTTATGGCAGAATCTTCCCCTGTCTGAAGGTCCCTCTGGACGCGGCCACGTTGTGTCAAACGGGTCAAGACCTGCCTGTTAAGCAGCAGTCGGGCTCTAAGTGCGTGCTGGAGACTCACAAGTGCACGCTGTGGCAGCAGAAAGGGTGAAGGTATCTTGCCACTCTTGGCTTTGAGACAACCTTGGGTACAGAACCGATGAGCTGAGCTGCGGCTCTGGCAAACAGATGTGCACAGCTGGTGCCTTGCCTGCACCCAGGCATCGCCCCTGCTCGCGCCCATGGGTCTCGGCGACTGCAGCATCTTCAGAGAGACGCCTGTGGTGGAAATAACTGAGGCCCAAACCTGAATGCTTGATGGGTACAAATCAGCAGGGGTATGTCTCCCACCTGGTTCAGAAAACACACATAAAGTCCTCACTGGGGATGAATGAGGATGTCCCAGGAGGAGGAGGCATAGGCTTCTGCGCAGCGACGGACACAGCTTGTGAGGAAGCCCTTCTTGCTGGTTCTCATTCAAACCCTGAGCTGTTCGGTGTGTGCTCTCGTTTGAATACTTTGGCTCAGGGGGATCCTTTAGAGAAATGAGGTTTGGCTTTTCCTGGGCTGTGAAGTGACAAGGGTGGCTCTGGCCACGTCAGGGACGTGGAGGGTCACTGGTCATGGTAAGGGGGCATTTCCTCCCAGCTGAAGTTTTCACGTATGTTGCCCTGGACTGTTCGCCTCTTTTCAACATCCTGAATGATGAATTCACCTAAATCACCAAGCCCCCTCGGCAGGACGTCCTCAGAGCACCCATCCTACCCTGGCTGCAACCAGGAATCCTCCCCTGGCAGCTGCTGCCACCTGCCCCACCACTGACACACAGCTCTGACATGGCCACAGCAAGAATTCATTGCTTTTCACGTACCTGAGGCCTTTGAAGGCACCTCCCCTCTTGCTACCACCAAAGGGTCCCCTCCATGGTGTGGTCTGGCAATGTCCCCCGCTTGTCCTCTCTACTCATTTAGGGATCCTCCTTGGCGCACGTGGCAGGTCCCACTGTGTCGGCATTCACTGCCACCTCACTCAGCTCCCGTCCTCCTCCTATGCCAGACCGATGCTCTTCCTCAACGGACTCATGTTTTTTCTCCTGCTCCTCTACCCTTCAGCCCAGGCCTGCACAAGGACTCCCTGGCAGTACTGCAAGCAGCAAAGCTCCCAAGAAAGATCTCAGCTCAAACTCAGGGAGACACATTTCTTGATGCTCACGCACTGCCTGCAGCAGCAGTGTCTCCGGGAGCATCCTGGGGTGGAGGCCGTTCAAGAGCTTCTTGTATCTCATGGAAACCTTTCTGCTGATTGCAGCCGCAGGGTGCAGCGCTCTGCAGCTTTACAAAGCCTTACCTGGAAGAGCTATGAGTTTTTGAAGCTCCTTTTTCAGCCGGCTGATTTCTTTACAAAGCTGAATGTCATCCATCCTGCAGAGACACAAACAAAGCCACTGAGGGAGACAGCGGGAGAGGAAAGGTTCAAAACCTCCAGAGCAAGAGCCAACCAAGACTGGAAGGCAACGCGTTCAGCGCCCGCGGCGGGGAGCACAGACGTACCTGCCTTCCCACGGGAAACGGCAGCCCGCTTCATCTCAGAGCTTTTGTTGGAGCTACATGGGTTGTGTCACTGGTTGTTGGCAAATAAATGGTTTCATCGCTCTAATGACAATGAAGCCTTATTAAAACCTGGCACATCCACCGTGCAATAGCAGCTGAGTTTCTCCTACTCCCAAAAAATAATCTCAAACAGCAAAATACAAAAAAGGAAGCTGCTGCCACATGGAAAGGTCTGACATTTCCATACCGCCTTTCTGCAGAATTAAAAAAAAGGTAGGAAAACGAAACACAACAGAGCGGAGAATGTGCAAACTTTGCAGGTGTCCACTGAGAAACAAGGTCATTGCAACAGGAGAAAAGGAGCCTGCTGAAGCTGCAGGCAATGAAATCATCTCTGGCTCAAACCACACGACCGCAGCAAGGTACCGATCAGGATGGGCTCAACTCAGTTGTCAGCGGCAGCTGCTGACGGAGCGGAGGGGGGACGCACGGCCCTGCCCGTGCTGGAGGCAGTTTGATGAAGCACCACAGACGCCCAGCCCTCCCCACGGGTGTACCAGCTCAAGTGCTGCTCACTGCTCTCTAGGGCTGGCAGAGGAGACGTAACCCAATTTATTTATTGGTTTATTTTAAAAAATTGCATGCCCTGCGCCCTTGCTAAAGCTGCGCTTGGACAAGACCAAGGATCGATGGTGTCTGGGCATGAGGAGCATCAGTGCTGCAGTTTGAAGAGCTTTATGCACTCACCCGCAGGGAGGGGAAGCCCAAGAGCAGACAGTGCTCATGGCTGAGCCCTCTCCCCACCACGAACAAAGCCATCCTTGAGGACCTCCCCTGGGTAGGTGACACTACAGAAGATGAGACAAGTCACAACTCCAATAACCCCCAGCGCTGCCTCTGGTCTGCAGGCCGTGCTCCCCACCTCCCGGCCTCTCTCACGCCAGCAGTTTCTGGCTTGAGAGACCTCCTTGCTTTGCCCTTCAGGGTCCTTTCCTGAAAGTCCTCCTGCTTTCTGCCAGCAATTCATACACACAGCGAGCAGCGACCCAAGGGCTGCCCAGTCCCGTCTGTCCTTCCAGCAGTCTCCAAGGTTGCACTAGCCTAGGGCCAACCTTGGCCAGCCACATCTCCAACCAAAGCATGATGAGACCAACCCATCTGACACTTTTCCTTTGGCTCTGATGGGAAGGGCTCCTTACACATTATCCCTCACTGGGCAGATTAAGAAAAGCCTGCTGCTCTGACGTGGCTTCCCGAGCCTTGGCACAGTCCAGCCAGCCAGCAGCCAGTGAAGCACCATTTCCTTGGCATTAAGGTACCTGGGAACTTAAGTCCCTGATCAGGGATTTTGGCTGTTGGCTCATTTGAGAAGGGTTTTTACAAGCCCCCACGAAAGATACACGTTGGCAGTACTCCATGAGGTGCCACTCTGTAGCAAGGCACTGAATCTCCTGATCAGGGTTGGACTGTTGAGCTGGGACCTGGGATCCTTCTCTTCTTTCTCCAGGCTTACCTTGGCGTGGGGGAGGCACCTTGGCCAGGCCATCTGGCATCTCCCCACCTCTGTTACCTGGTCTGAAGCTAAGAAAAAGCGTCTCCATCTAAAATCTAGCCCCAGATTTTCCAGGTGTAACAGGCTCCCAACAACCCCAGGACCAGAAATTGCTCAATTGGTGCATCCGCGAAGCAAGCCATTCATTGACACATCAGTCCTCGTGCTCTTCATACATATCTTCCAGCAATGGCACCAGAAGCCCCATAGCAGAGAGGATGGGGTCAGGCAGTGCATTCAAATGGTGCTGAGTAGCTCCATGAGCAGAAAAGGAGGTTCCCATCATCACCCTGAGGTAGATGTGGACACTCTGACCAGGACCGTTTCCTTATGACAGTGCAACTGATCCACAGATATCTCAGAAACGCCAGTATCTAAAGGCTCACTAGACCTTAGAGACTTGTGACCGCAGCCCTGGATGTTTTAGCCAACAGACGTGGGCGCTGAACCATGAGCAGTCTGTGCTGGGAGAATATCTGGTGCCACTAACCTTTCAGCTGGAGACCAGACATGTCTGTACGGCCCTGTGCCGCCCTGTGCACGGTGCCTTGCCTACAAGAGGTGGGATGGGAAGCATTTGCCTCCATTACACATTATGTTCACTGACCAGTTTCATCTAGAAGCTGGTAAGCACCAACACCGCAGGGCACAGTGGTCAACCTGTCTGGACTGAGCCTCCAAGAGGAGCAGCATATCCAAATGTTGACTATGAGGAATCAGCCAACCCATTTTTCACCTAGACAGAGGCACTATACATCCTTCTAAGCCCTACCAAGCCGCCCAGCATCTTAGCATGAGCTTCCCAAGGTTGTCCAAGCCTTCGCTGCAGAAGGACTCCTTGGATGCTTTGCAGGGGACATGGAAAATCATCCAACCTAGAAGAGCACAGCTGAGATTTCTGAGAAACCCTAATACATGACCTGTGTCATCGGTAGATAATACATGATTGACTTATGAGCTGGTGCCACCTTGAACAGATGCGTCTTTGGTTCCCTTTGAAGCTGCATTATTAAAAGCCTTGTCTGCATCTTCAATAATCCTGCTGGTCCTTCCACTGAGTCAAGCTGTCCACCCCTTCTGGGATGATTCATATTTGCTGGAGCTACTTGAAGATGCAGCTTTGTCAGCTGAGCCGAGGACGCCAGAAATATTAATAAGGGAAGGAAAAATAAACAGACTGACGAAGAGGGACCCTGTGAGATATTGCTGTAGGAGGAGATCATCTCAGGCGGAGGAGAAGGCTTCCTCTTGGCTCTGTCAGATTTTTGCTCCATCTGACAAGTGTCCTCATTTGTTTGCATACCGCACAGAGCAGGTCCACCGATGCCAATGTCTGGGAGCTGCACGTGGAGAAGAGGGGGGTCTGTTTGTCCTTCTACTGCCTGCTCATAGTCCTATGGTGGCTAAGCCCTGAGCCTGTACAAAAAGCACCAGCGCGGAGCTCTGCGAGGGACGCATGGGCAACAGGCTGATTGCTAGCGATATACGTATTAACGTTAAAATAAACAGTCAAATGATAACAGAAATATTATTCAAATTAAATTGGAATTCGATCCTGTAAAAATAGCTAATGAGAACAATAAATGCGCAATAATAAAAATTCTCATTTCAATAAAACCTGGGAGAGACTGCAACGACAAGCACCCAGAAGGCTGCTGCTGCAGCTGAGATTACTTCTACCACTGGCGATCAAACTTACTGCAGCGTCAGCCGTAGCCACGCAGCCCCCGGGGCGCAGATCGGAGCGCTGGGCGGCTCAGGTGCGGAGCTATCGCCCACAGGAATATCAGACCTTTCTTTTTGCCCTATAAAAGGAGAAGTATGGGGACCTTCATTGTTTTCCAGAGCACAGACATCTCAGAAATGTCGGAATGTTTTAGTTTGACATTTCCAACAAGAAGAAAACACTGATCACTCTCGACTGACCAGACGGGTCCCTACTCTCTTTGGCAGCACATCGATGGAGACGTCCATCTCCCCGAGCCCCCACAACCATCCTGAATACCACATTTTTTTCCCCCACTGGGCAACGACGTCCTTTGCAGGCCCAGGTCCTGGCCCTATCCTTTTTAACCCTGTCCTGCAGAACCCAGGTCTGGGGTCCCTCTTCTCCGGCAGCGACGCTCAGGGAAGCCCTCAGCTCTCCCTGCCTTGCAGAGCCGTGCTCCTCCCCGCTGCTGCGCTCCGCAGAGCTGATGCTCGATGTTTTCCCCTCCGAAACACTCAGACACGTAACCCTGGAGTTTCCAAACGTCCAGATCACTTTTGCAGCCATGCCCACCCCAGGATGTGGTCTCTGTAGGTGTTTTCTTTGTGTTTTCCAAGAGACAGCCAAGGAAGGAAACAAATAAAGGGATAAGAAAAAGCAAGAGATGTGAGTTTTGACAGCACCTGTGAGATTTAGGTACTGGTTGCCATGGAAAGCATTTAAAAACTACACTTTTTATGATTTCAAAAAAACCTTTTCAACAATATATTCAGGGGGAACTGTGTCTCAGAGAGCTCATCACTCCAAATCTGAGCCTCTAAGCCACAGTCCAGCTCACAGCTTCCCCAGGCAGCAGATTTACACAGGCATTTCCAGGCTTCGGTGATCCCTGTAGCGCACGTACCAGTGGGGACCCAGACACACTAAAAAAGCAGCACATCAAGTGGTGCAGCCCAGTCAATGTAATTTTTGCCATTACCAGTAAAAGAACCCAGGCTTTGCGTTGACTTGACAGAATGGGATCTCAGGACTGGGCTGACTACAGCAATTCGGTGGCATTAAAAAGCTTAATCAACCCAGACTATGAATGCTAGTTGGACCTTTTCCTTCCGGATAAACCCAGGGAAAATGTTCTTTATCTTCCTGAGTGGTTAGTCCCACTGCAACACAGTGACTATCTGATGGCCTTAAATGTGAAAGGCCTCCAGATTTTTGCTCAAAAACTGCTTTGATTGCTGAAATGCACCCTGGAGAAGGTCCTTCCCTCCGCATCCAGCTGCAAAGGCTGTGCTGGGAGTGGAGAGCAGGATGCAGTGCGGAGACGGGCATCGGGCACCCATGCTGGTCCAGCCCCGCTGTGTGCCGATGGCCCCCGCAGCCAGGGGACGGGTGAGCAGAGGAGGAGCCGGGAGGATGTGTCACGCTGCAAGGTGGGGAGAGTAAACTGTGGCCGTGTGGCTGTCCAGCAGCCGGAGATCTGCAGGCTGGCGCAAAGCGCTGTCTCCGGAGAGCGGCAACGAGCCACCAAACCTCAGGTCCCTTCCCATGCCCAGCCCAAGAGCCGTGCGCCGAGGCAGAGTGGAGAGGATGGACCCACTGGAAAGCCGAGGTGCTTGTGGTTGAATATGGAAACGTTTTGGTGTAGTTAAACCCGTGCCATAAACTCTATTTGCATAGCTCAAACCATGACAGCGTCGGTGGCAGCTTTGTAACAGGGACCCGTGCAAGCCGAGAGCAAGGTCAGAGCAGCGGGAGAGGCTGCGCTTCCAGGCGGAAAACGAGGTGGGACGTGGCCCCAGCTGTGCTCATCCCCGGGGAAGATCCGCGTTTCATCGGGCAGGCAGAAAACACCGGGGTGAGCCTGGGAAGGGGGGACAGCGCGGGAAGAGGCAGGTACTCACATGTACCGCAGCTCTGACTCCCTCCTCACCAGGATCTCCCTGATCCTCTCGATTTTGAAGAGCTCCCCTTCAATGTCATCGATGGTGGTGGTTGAGTCAGCCATGGAAACAATCTCGTCCTCTGCAAATGAAACGGCAGCCACGTTAGCCAGCAGCAGACGTTAAATGCGTGGGACCACGGGGCTGTCACGAGGAACCCCCCTGCAAACATCAGCCCAGCATAACCGCTAAGCACGTGCAGTTTTAGACTCATTTTCAGGCTCCTTGCTAGAGGAGACAGCCCAACGGGCACACGGAAAGCCACCGACATACGCAAGGGCATTGAGCTGTGGGCGACTGTGTTTTGCCTTTATTTATGCGTTGTGTGAGGCTGGGCACTGGAACAGGTCTGTTCGTTGCTGCGTTAGCATTAAAGCCCATTCGGCTTGCTGAGCGCAGCTCCAAACGCGCGTGCAATATGCATGAAGGGGTTGCATGAAAGAAGACCTTGGAGGCCAGCAGGCCACCTCATCTGAGCTTGCAGCGCTCTGAGCCTTGGAAACAAGCATCATTTCACCCGCTTGTGCTGGCTTCGCAGCACACCCTGCTCACACCAATGTTGTGGCGCGTTCTGCACTGCTGAGAAAGCCCCAAATTTCTGGGGGTCTTCCCCTCTGCTCAATAGCAGGAGGCCAAGGGAGTTAAAAACTGCTGGAGGGAAGGACAGGATTATCTCTCTTTTCTTCCAGAACAATGTAAGCCTCAGGCATCTCCAGCACATGGACAGACACCCAGAGCCCGTCCCCCAGTACATGCCAGGACCAAACACCAGGCCCGTATAACACAGAGAGGCCTCCTAAGGAGGCGTGAAGGTGAAGCTCCCATAGCTGGTCCTTTCCATCATGGGTTGGATGAAGATACCCCATCCTTCCCAAGCCCTCACAGTACCCAGCAGGCCAGTTTGGCTTCCTCATCCTCTGGAGCGCTGAGCATTACCTCTATAATCATTTGGGGAAACTGAGGCAGGGAAAGGGGATGCCATTTGCTCAGGGCAAGAAGCAAGAGCCTCACAGCAAAATGAGGGAAAAAGGAGCTATAATTTACATTTTAGAAGAGTGCAGTGGCAAACCCAGGGACGGACAGGACAAGAGCCCAGCAACCTCGATCCGTTGCTCTGACCACCAGCTCTGCCTCCCTCCCCTCCGCTGATTTACACACAGACGTCCCTCTGATGTCCCACCGGTTTACACAAGGATGCCGTGCTGACGCACACAGCGCCTGCGAGCCTGCACGTCCCACGGCAGCTCCCTGCCCGTTTCATGGGGATAGCTGAGGTTTTTTGCTCCCAGGCCAACTCCCACCCCCAGCTTGGTCTGGCTCTCAGAGACACATCACTGAGCCTGTTATCAGTGTCGTGCAGCAGCACATTCGCCACACGCGGGCTAATCTGGCTCTCCTGTGCTGTGCACGCAGCCCAGGTAGGGGAGGGAGGGCTCAGCAGCTACAGCAAAGCCAGGCTGAGAGAAAACATTCAAAATCACAAACATCAGGGGCAAATTCTGCACCTTTCGAATCTCCACAGGACACATCTCCCCTCCAAGACTTTGCCTTCCTGCAGCCCTGGGACTTTGCTGCACAGGGAAGGGAGCACAGCCACGCAGCACCAGCTCTGGGAGCAGGATTTTCCAGGCAGCCGAGGTCTGGGACCTGGAGATGTCAGAAACGGAGCATGTGGCTTGGGGATCCCAAATGGCACCCAGGCCAGTGCTGGGCATTACAGGTCAGGAAGGCATTAAGGCACAAGGCAAAACACTCTGCACTCACTGGGCCTCCACCCATCACGTAAAACCGCTTGGGAAATCGTTCTGAGAGTGAGGAATGCTTCCGAGGCTGCTGGCAGAGAAGGTTTACCAGTGGAAATATGAGTGGTTTGGGTTAGTGTGACTGGCGTGGATAGCTTTCCGCTGTTTCTGGCTTAGAAGCTCATGAGGGCTACCTGCAGATGATCTCCCTCTTCCCCTAGCCACAAAGGCCACAATGCCAGCCTGCCAAACCCTCGACCGTTCCCTTTCTAAGCTGTCAGGATGCTCTCAGGAACCAGTGCCTGCTCAGGACAGACCAACAAATCCATGGGTTGGACGAGGTGTGGGGCTGGGTGCGCTGCTCTCCATCAGCTCTTGCTCAATGCCTCCGCTGCAGATTCGCACAGAAAGCCTCCCTTAGCCTTGTTTCTATGGGCCTGAAGGGGGTTGCTAAGGGACCGGACTGTGGTTGCTACAGGACCAGGATGCGGTTGCTAGGGGACCGCACTGCGGTTGCTAGGGGACCGGGATGCTGAGGTCCCTCGTCCCAAGCATCCTGCTGCTCTGCCACCCCAGAGCTCCTCTTGTCCGGGATATTTTGCTGCACCCGCGCCCAGCGCTGCCGAGCAGCTGGGGCCACGTGCCGGGGACGGGCAGGCTCTCCCTGCAGAGGACGGCGGGCACGCAGGTAGTGACACAGGTGAAGGTGCAGGTGCAGACTGTACAGCCGGCGTGTGCTTGTAGGCCTGGGGTTCGGCTGTACTTCAGTGCAGCTCTAGACCTGTCAGGAAAAACTGCATTGCTCTAAGTATTTCTTCTGTGACCAGGCTAAAATGACAGGGCTGATTATTTTACAGATGCTCTAATGAACAAAGATAAAAGATTATTGCAGCTTTCATTAGCCAAGGACAAGCCTCATCACTCCTAGGAGCACAGGGGTGGGTCTGGGGGAGGGGGACTGTCGCTCCTGGCCTGGGTTGGTGAATAACCCAGAATATCTTTTATCACTGGTGGCAGAAGTATTTGGCTGAGGTTATCAGCCAGCTGTTTGCCAGTGGGTGAGCGCAAGAGCTTGAAATAGGTGTCGGCATCGCTTCTTCTCCCCTCTCATCCCAGAACCTCATTAGCAGAAGCCATCCCAGACGGGAGAGCTGAATCTTCGCCTCTGTGCATGAAGGGAGGAGGTGGCAATGCTGGGTTGCTCTCCCCCACCTGCAGCAGGAGGCTGGGATGTGATTTCAGCCCATAGGCAGCTGCCCGCAAGAGTAAGAAAGCTCCTGGCTCGACTGTGGGTGGGTTCCCACCAGAGACGGGGAAGACTGCATGGCTGGGACCACCCTGCTCAGAAGGAGCTGCCCTCACGCACCCCTCCTCCCTGGTCACCTTTCTGTAGGACACTTGCCAGCAGCCTCCCACTGCAGGTCAGGAGCATCCTGTGAAATGAGGAAAGCAGGCAGGGCTACGCCATGCAGCACAGTAATGGCTGCAGGACTCGAGCTGGCAGCTCCTCAGCCCTTGGCTATGCTTTCAGGGTGGTGTGGTCGGGGTCATGGCACTCTGCGTCCTTCAGGCAAGACGTGTCCTCAGGCACACCAGGGAACTGCTCACCAAAGCAGTAAGTCCTGGACGAGAAGCTCTAAGAGGACAGTCACATGTCTGGAGATGCTTAATTCAGAGCAGACGCAGAGGAAGGGCAGTCTCAGATGGGTGCTCCTGCAAAATGAAGCCCATGAACTCTGGGCAGGAGCACCTGGACAAGGGGACGCAGAGCTACACCTCTGCACCAAAAGCATCCACTAAACCTCACAAGACACCAGTGAATCCATACAGGTGACTAATGTGTAGCTGATAGTGTGGTAAGAACTTGCTGATGGAGACTCCTTCCATGTGCCAAGCGTCTGCTCAGGACTAAGAACTGAACACCTGAGTGAGGGCAGGGGCTGCAGCACGGGACGGATGGGGAGAGGCTGAGAGAAGAGGGTTGGTTCAGCCCAAAGCAGAGAAGCTGAAGCAGGATCTCATGGCTGTAGTCACCTACCTAATGGCAGGATGCAGAGCAGGCAGAGCCAGGCTCCTTTTGGAGGTGCATAAAGATCAGAGAAGTGATGGGCACAACTGAAACATGGGAAATTCCAGTGAGATATTAGGAAAGTATTTCTCCTCAGGTTGTTCAGATACCGGAACAGGGAGCAGAGAGGTTGTGGGATCTCCATCCTTGATCCAAAATATCTCCTGGAGAAGGCTGTGAGCAACCTGATTTAACTACTAAGCCTGCATTGAGCAGGGGGTTGGACTCGGTACCTCCAGAGGTCCCTCTCGATCCAGATTCCTCTCAAGTAATGAGATCAGTCTGTGACAGCCAGTTGGGATGCGCACGGGTCTTTCTCCAGGCAGATATGGGGTGATGCTGAGTTCCTGAACCCCAGCAGCTACAGGCATGGGCCAGATCACAGCCTTCCTGAGACGGTGGTGAGACCAAAGGGCACCGTGCACCCATGAACCTGTCTGAAGGCAGCAGCACCATAACAGCACTCACAAATGGCAAGTACAGACACTTGGAACTCCCGAGGGATAAAAAGCCGGCATGTCCTGCAAGCAGACAGCTCTGCAGAAGATCTCACTGGAGATGGTTTTGCCAAAGCTGAGAATGGGTTTCTTACACCCCGCCTAAGTGCCTGGCACCAGCGAGGGCCTAAGGCAGGGATGTTAATTAAAGCTGTGATCAAGCTCACAGTCTTGAGTCTCCATTCAGGCATGGAGGGGGATGACACCCATGTGCAGCCACGCTGCCCGCGGGTCCCTTTGCTCCCACAGCTGCGCACACAACAGCGGAGCCAGACACAGAAATCAAGCCCGTGCTGCCCGAGCAAAAGGACCCCCGACTGGCACCGTTGCAACCCAGCAAACCAAGGGAGGGGAGAAGGCTTCAATTTAAACATGGAGGTACTCTGACCATCACACGTGGCTGAGGGGAAGCAAGTATCGTTAATGAGGAGTATAATAGCCAGAGACTTCCACTCCAGATGGCTTTGGTGAAAACATTTAGACAGACAGCAGCAAGCCTGAGATGAGTCAGAGCAGCCAACAGCACAGGGTTGAGTTTCAAGTGATTTACTTCATGATTAAAGTTGGGTGATTGATTCACAGCCCCCTGGGAGACGGTCAGAGCTCTTTACTTGGGCTCCATCCCAAGAGGCCTTTAACTCAGCCATGTGATTTCTCTGCCATGGAAAGCAGCATGGGCAGGGGACATTCAGCCCGTCAGAATCAGCCCTTGCTCCACAAGATCGATAACAAGAGCGATGGCAACCTGCTGCTGCCAGGCTCTGCCTTGTCTGAGGCGGTGGGGGCCCCGCCACTGAGCCGTGGGGTCCCCCCCCCCCCCCACCGCCACGCAGGAGGGACAGAAGCCTCCAGGACTGCCAGCACACGGCTGGGCACGCTGGTCCCAGAGGACAGCATCATACTCAGATGGGAGAGATCACAGCTACAGACAGTCTGCAAACCACGGCACCGTATCCCCACCGGTGCCCCAGCTGCCCCCTCTAGCAAACCAGGGAGAAAGGTGCAGCTTTGGCCCGTTGCAGCCCGGGGGGGAAATCTCAGGCTGTGTTTGTGGAGCCCCAGGCACAGCCAGCACTGCTGGGGCCATGTTAGACAGCCATAAAAAAGACCAGAGTTCACGGATGAGGTACACCAGGATAACTTGTGAGTAGGGGTATCACCAGGGGTGTAGCCCCTCTGCAACTCCCCGCTGCTGTGTGCACGCTCCCCAGGTGACCTGCTGAGCTCAAGTGTGCTCAGTGCTTCGCAGGGCTGGCCTGAGATTTCCTGGGATGGCAGCAAACAGCAGAGCAGCATTCAAAAAACAGACACTGGCTGTTGCCACGTTCTTGCCCGTCACGAGGGTCCCCGGGAGCTGGGCGTTTACACCTGAGGGGGGATGTCCAGGCCATACCCAGCACCCTGAGTCCAGCAAGCCTTTGACCCTTCCCTGGACCACCCTGATGGGCTCCTGGGAGCAGAGGATCCAGGTGATGGAAGTGCTCAGACCACACCAAGGGCAGGATCTCCACAACGACATTCCCCAGGCAGGGGAAGCGGGGAGAGGGAAGGGAGGGGGCAGGATACATGTTGATGTGCTAGAAAAGGCACAAAGGAGAAGGACTAAAACTTTGGGCAGCTCACCGGGGAGCTGAGCAGCTCCAGGAGTAGCACCCCCACACAGCAGTACGGAGCAGGGTGCTGGAGTTTGCTCCATCCCTCCTTCCCTGCCTTTCTGGCCACCCGTTCCTACCCCACCAGGTGCAAGGGGCCAAAGAGGAGCGGCAGGATGGGGAAGGGGAGAGGTTGGAGGGATGTCATGGCAGGAGCCTCCCCTGCCCAGGGTGTCGCCCCCCGCCCAGCATTGGGACCCTTCCTCCCACCCCACGGCCAGGGACTCTGCCCTGGACAATCCCCCCGGTCGGCCTCCCCCCGCCTCCGCCCACCCCGTTTCGTACTGGAGAAACTGG
>NW_010550330.1:6041-6370 GCF_000687285.1 Phaethon lepturus | reverse complement strand
CCCCCGTTTAAACATACCTGGCTTACACTGAAGTCTTAAAAAAAAAAAAGTCATAAAGGAAGACTGACAGCGACAGGATCCAAGCCACTACGTGCAGCATTTCAGGCCAGCATTTTTACCAGAGCGACAGCGCATCAGGATTTAACTCACTTGCCTTAGAATTAAAATGCTATCTACCTGAGTAGCACTGCAGAGTCAAAAATTGTAGCCAGGAAAGCGAATCCTCTAACATTTCCCCCTACTCTGCTTCTAACTCCTGTTTTCACAGAGGACCTGAAGAAACACAACCGTTGCTCCCGGCCGGCTGGCCAGTAGCTGAGGCTGGGGCC
>NW_010550330.1:0-5977 GCF_000687285.1 Phaethon lepturus | reverse complement strand
CCCCATAGCCGTATCGCTCCCTTCGGGGTGAGCGAGTAAAAAGTCGCCTGTGTCACACAGCAGGTGTGACACAGCACATGCGAGAAATAAGACCTTACATCAACAAAAATCCAATCAAGTCAAATGTGCCTCGAAAACTAGTTGCAATGGCTTTAACTGGATACGACTAAAAGGGAGAAATAAAATACAGGAAAAAAATCAGAAGAGGTAGTTCAGATAATGAACCCCTTAATTACAAGCTATCAGCCACTCTACACCACCCGGGGCTTTGGGCTGCAGCCTTGGTATTACCCACAGCTGTTTCCCCGCAGGCAACGGCAATGTTCCCCCACAGAGCATCCAGGGCCTTAAAAAAAAAGTGCATAGGAGCACATATGCAAAAGCCACATTAAATTCTCCTGTTTCTTGCAGTGGGGGTGCTAAGACTGGCCCCCTTTTACGTGACCCTGGAATCCCAGCTCTGGTGCCGTGGGAGACGTGCAACCCTGTTCAGGCAAGGCTTCCGCCTGGCAGGGACGGCGGTTCTCGCTCGCTCTTCCAATCCCTCATTTTCAACAGCAACAATGTCACGGGTATTATCATGAGGCCAATGAAAGAGAGAAATATTCTCACTCCTAGAATTTACACACCATCAACAGCATCCATTTCTTTTTTTTCCTCTCTCTCTTTTTTTTTTTTTTTAATCTAGCAATAGCTAGACACATTTCTTTCCCATTTCCCTGTCTACCTCACCAAGCATATCACAGATCCTAGTACTTTTTAGCACCTTCCCCTGCTTCCTCCTTCTGCAAAGCTTCTATTTAGGCCTAACAAGCAAAAAGCTCATACGGTGGTTTCCTTCCCCCACCATCCTCACTTACTACTTCCTCGAGACTTGCTTTGAGACAATCAAATTCTTAAATTAAAAGCTCTTTATTAAGAATTAGCTCTGCCGGAGCTTTCCAGCATGCTGGCCGACGCAAGGGAAGAAAGTCTGCGATGTCGCGACGCAGGGTTTGCTCCTCATTTTTCTTTATTGCTCTTTTAAGTGTCTGTACAAAATGCCCTGCTGACCCATCTGAAGCTGAGTGATAAGCAGCTGATCTCCTGTGTTTTGCCGAATGTCTCTTATCTAAACCGATCTCCTTAAGCAAGCCATATGCTGCAAACATACTTTGAAATGTCTCCATAATAATCTGAGAAGCAGAACTGTTTGTCAAATAGCACACAGACTACTGCTGGCCACTTGGAACAACCATCAGCCACAAGTAGGTACATATGCTCATTGTGATCTGCAAAAATCAGCATGGCATCTTTGCCAAGGCTTCGCAAACGCCGGAGTGGTTTCTAGTTTCCACAACTACCATTCATTTTGGCTAATTTCTCCTTTTACAGAGAGTTTCAAGCCTGATTACCAGCCACGAACATGTAACAAACCACTCCTTTCAATTTGTTGTGGTGATATTCATGCCTTTCACCCAACATCCCAACATGAAAGTTTTATGGTATTAATCATGCACATCATAGTAAACAGTCATTCTCCACTGTCGATTGCATTTTTCTGCTAGAATAAGGATGAAAGTCCTGAGCTGCTTATCGTTTGACCAGCCAGAAAACAAACTATTATTGTGCTATTTTAACCAAAGCTGGAGCTTAGTTTCTATGCGTAACGTCTTCAGATGTAGCTACATGGTTCAGGAGCTTGACTACTCCATTTTGAAAAACAATTTAGAAACTTAAATCACAGCTGTATGCAGGGCTTGTCTACACAAGGAGTTATTCAGGAGTAGCTTTTCAAAATTCAAAATTAAAGATTAATTCTAGACCTGCTGTCTGGAAGCTCTCTTTCACGACAGCAAGCTGCATTGAGCCGGCTTGCATTCCCGCACTGCAAGCCATGCTTGCTTGGAAGATACCACAGAGCAAGAACCACCCTGGCATTTGTCTTGCTAGAGCGAGCAGCTACTGGATTGCGGTAGCTAAGCTGCTGCAGCCCTTGAGCCCCGAACTGCACCCCACAATCAGCCAGCTAGTTGGCTTTATAGGATCACTGCCCAGCTGCACAGCCGGGGGTTGAGTGTATTTGGCTGGGACGATTTGTTTGCGACCCAAAAGCAAGGGCGAACCCGGTGCAGGTGCCCCACGACTTGTTTATCAGGGGGTCGAGCACAGTACGTCGCTGCCGGCTGGCCCCAGGTGTGGGGGGGCTCCGCGGCAGCGGTTGGAGCCGAAACAGCTCATTTAAAACTAGCTCAAGAGTGCACCCACAAGTTACAGTCCTACTTTTTTAAGTCGATTTGTTTGCAGAAAACATTCCCCTAATCCCACTGTCTCACAGCATTGGAAAGCTCCTGTATTCTTACCCAGTTTCCAGGTATTCCTCGTTTGTAGGGGCACGGGGAAGAACGAGGCACCGTCTTCCACTACGCCTTAAAACGGGGATCTTCCCAACCTGCAGCTAACACCACTGCCCACTTCTGAGTCCCATTTTCCAGAGATAAGAAGGTCGTCTTATTCAGCAATTATTTGATGACTGATCAAGACAATCCCCTTCTCAAACACATACTTGTGAATTTTAATTGCTCCAAATATAAAAGAAAAATCTCTCTCTCAAAGAAAAAACAAAACAGCACACCCCAAACAAACATCACTGACATTAATTACTTTCGGCCTTTGTTAGCATTTGGGAAACAAACACTAGAGATTTCTTCTTCCTATCTTCATACTTGTAAGAAAAATGGGAATACGGACTAGCACATACTTAACAAAATGTGTTGGAATATTCAGATTTTCCTTTTGCTTCTTCAAAAGCTGTGTTCTGCTCTGGCATTCAGCCTTATTTTAGACCCATAGCTCCACCCTCATTATCATAATTTCTCCTCTGTCCCAGACACTGTCCCTCATCATGTACCTATGATATGGTCCCCTGCTTTTTTCCCCCATCCCAAATCTCTGCTCCTTCATGGTAAACTCAGACTTTTTGTCCTTCCCTCAGATACTAGCAATAGTCATTTAATCTCCTTCATTCATGACAACAGTTTTTCATAGTAAGAAATACTGCTGCTTTGATTAAGTGCAAAATAATTTAAATTGTTGCAGAATGAGTCAACATATTCCAGAACTAATCCAGTCTTGCAACCTCCCTCAGAGCAATTTTTCAAGCCACCTGCATATTCACACAGAAAAGCCATGTATGTACCCACGATTGAAAGATTTCTCTTTCTCTCCCAGTGTTGTACACTAAGGCTCAACTTCTGGAAGACCTCCAAAAGGTGTCCTAAAATAAACCCTAACCTGTGAGCAAAGATGAGCTAAATTAGCAGTGAAAGACAAACATGTTTGTGTTTTTTTATTTAAAAAAGCTTGATATGAAGATAACTGGATCAGAGCCTGTTTTCAATAGTTTATTCCTTCTTATCGAGGATGTGTTTACCTTGGATCTATCAGCCACAGGGATTGCACTTCATACCAGCTACACTTTACCAGAGAGAGAAGGGTGGTTAAAACCTTGTTGATGTTCGATTCTCCATTCTGCCATGGGCAAATCACTTAATCTCCATCTCATTTCCCCACATGTAGGAAGAAGTGTTTCTGTAGGCAACAAAGGCATTGTAAAGGTGGAAGTTCATAGAAATTACAGTGATGGGAAATACATAAACCCAAAAGAAATCCTACTTGTGCACTCTGAGAGGGATTTTCAGGCTCTAACAACTGCAGTGGAAATACCCCAGACCAGTTAAGTTTTCTTAACACCCTAGCTAGGTTCACTTGACTGGCAGGGGAGTTCAGTCTCCCATCCCCAGTGGGCTCTTGCTGCTCAGGTTACTTTTATGAGCCTCAATTTCTCACATTTCTGCTATTTCAAGGGATGCTCTGAGTCAGAATAATCCGTTTATTAAACTTAGCGAGAGACAGTCATTCCTCATTCTAATTCTACAAATGCCTTTTTCCACCGTGCAAGGCACGGAACAAGCACCAGAAGGTGAAACGGCATTTCTAAGCAAAAGCCATTTTGCCACGTTTCTAACGTCTGTCTGAATCACATCTTTGTTTTTCCTTTTTATTTCATCACAAAGGCACACAAGAGATGCAGGAGATTCCCATCCACATTTATCTTAAAACAATTTATGCCAATTAGTGAAGGACCATTTCCTTCTGAAACAGGAGCAGCAACGGCAAGCAGCAATTCTTGTATTAAATGTCCACCTGCAGATATCCTAAAGCCTTTCTCACAGCTTGATTTTAGCTTTCCATGTTATGTCAGTTCTTCTTTAGGTGACATTTGTTAATTTTTCTTCAGAAACTGCCGTTCTTACTACACTTTTGTCAATTGCTATCCTCACCCTGCCATCATTTCCATTTACACGAACCCAGCAAAAGTATCTGCACACCATTTGTCCTACACTACAGTTCAAAGCGGAGAGAAACCACAAACCAGCACATCACAGCCAGATGGATTTTTAGTTACATCAGTGACATCTCCCTTGCGAAAGCTAAAGCAAAGGGATAGCAGCCAACACCATGTCCACGAGCGACTGGCAGCACGAGTGAAAGGAGCAACAGGAAAGCGAGAGACTGGCCAGATCGATAAAAGCTGCTCGAGGTCCTTGCTCACCGCCTCGCTGCACCCCTTCCCTGGAGGTCTGCAGCCCAGCACCGAGCCGTGACCCGCTCACAGAGCGGCGCTGGTGACTCCGAATCACCACTCCGGCACCATGGCTGCCCCCAACGGGCTGTCCTGCCTTATTCGCAACCACTGAAATACGTAACTGCACCTACGCTGCTGTTCGTTACTAGCATGATATTAAGAACATGAGGTGCTTTTCAGAAGCGTACAAAGGGAACGTCCTTCTCAGAGGAGTTTAACCATAAAGCTCTCCGTAGATTTTTGGGAATACAGTCATACAGGGATATGGTGGGGTTACCACATTGCCTAGTCTGGAAGAACAAGTAGAAAATTTAAAGAACTAACCATTTCTATTCAGCTTGCTCTCTTTCTCTCTAGTTCTCTGGTTAATTTTAGGCATCTCCCTTCGCCAGCCATGGACCAGAATATTTGGGCATTAAAACTTAAGGTATTAGTAATCAGAAGCTGACTCGCGATACAGCACGGCCAATGCACTGGTGCAAAGAGCTGCCTGTAGGCAGCCACGATGCTCAGAAGACAATGTTGCACTCAGCTAGGGCCCCTAAGTCATGTTTTCCTGAGAGCCAAAGCACCAGCATCAGTCAAATGCCTCTGCTGCAGCACCCTCAGCTCTGCTGCCTCACCGAGCCAGGGAGATACATCGCAGCACTAATACCCTCACCTGAACACCTTAGAGGTCCTGACAGCCAGCCACCACCTTCCTGTCACCTTTTCTCCTCCTGCCAGAGGAAGGCCATGCACGAGGATCCCTCTTCCCTTGTATCTCTTCAGATTCCTTTAACCCTACCTTCCTAAAAAAACAAACAAACAAACAACCCCCACACACACACACAAAAAACCCCACAAAACAAAAAACCACCAACCCATCCTAAACACAATCACACAGATATGTGAATAAAAAAAAGAAATTGAGACTATGGTTGAAAAGCTAACTTGGGATTTAAGAGGCCTGCACTCATTTCATTATATGATCTTTTGTGGGAAACAGACAACAAGATGCTCAAGGAAGGAAGGAGCAGCACTTTCGCACTCCACAGGAGTATTACAAAGGACGGAGGGGGAAAAGAAAAAAAAAAAAATCATTAACTGCTTGGGTACAACGTGACAGCGCTTCAGACACTAAAACAAACCAGAGAGAGATGCAAAGCAGCATGCAAGCAGCCAGCACTGAAAAAACTGGGAGCAGCGGCTCAATCCTGGGCTTTCACTCCGGCCAACTTCGGCCTCGCTCCCGCCCTCGGCAACACGCCGGGACCGTGGGCTGGGCGGAGGGGGTGTCCCCAAGTCCACCAAGGTGGCAACGGAGAGGACGAGCTGCCTCCGGGCACTACCTGGCGCTCAGCCGAGGCT
>NW_010550329.1:1069-5268 GCF_000687285.1 Phaethon lepturus | reverse complement strand
TGGAAGGGCCGCTGGCGGCCGGGGTCCGCGCGGAGCTGCGCGTCCATTCCGCTCTCTCCACCGCTGGATTTTTCCCCATTCTTCTCGTCTGGCCGCGGCGGAGGGCAGGGAGAGCAGCTCTGTTAAACTAGGACAATGCAATGCATCCCCCCCCCGCTAAAGGCAGCCTGTTACTTAGCAACGCGGGGGGGCATTTTAAGAGAAGATCAGAGCACCGGGATGAGGATATAAACTCTGCTCTTCTCCCGCCCAGGGAACTTACCAAAGAGGCACCTCTCCTTTTGTCAAGCGTCTAATTTTTTCATACGAGAGGCATCCGGAAAGTCTCAAAGAGCTGCTTCCTTGATGGATGGATGGCTGCCTCCCCCCGCACCTCCTCTGCTCAGGCGCTCCACTGTTCCCTTATACGCTAAGGGCATCATTTAAAGGGAAGCCCAAAGTGGGACCCGTAAGCTCCCTGCATGCGTATGCAGGTGACTGAGAAGGGGACCGGTGGGCAGAAGGGTGATCCAGGCAGCCGGGGCTTTCCTCCACCTACACGTTGAGGGAAAGTAGCTTTCGTCTTTTTGTTCTGACTTTGGGCAAGGGAGGGAGGGAAGCAGATTGTGCCCAACTCCTTGCTGAGATGAAACGGTCGATGAGAAGAGGTCTCCTTGTCAAAGGCACAAAGGCCACCTCCGCCTGGCAGCATGGTGCTGAAATCTAACCCTAGCATCATTCTCTTGTGCTCTTTCCTGCCCAGTGACTACATCATTGAGGAGAAGACGGCCGTGCTGCAGAAGAGGGAGCATGAGGGATTCGGGTTTGTGTTGCGAGGGGCCAAAGGTAAGGGCTGCTTCTTTTGCTCGGTCCTGGGGCTGGGAGGGAAGGCTCCTTCTCCTCACTTTGGCTGGTGCTCGGGACCCTATTTCCCGGGCTGTGCCGAGCAGCCCGCGAGCCCCGTGCATCGCGCTCTCTTAGGGGACTCTCCTCTCCGGCTCTGACGGCTAGGCAGTGTGAGCGCAGCTTATCTCCGGTTACGTGCATTGTACAGAAAACGCCATTCGTGGCAAACGTGCATCTCATGCTTTCTGGGGTGTTTCTCTGGAGCAGATGCTGGTATTCGTAGCTTGGCATTTGTAGGAGTTTTCACTTCTGCCTGTTCACTGGGCACATAAAGTGCATCTGCTCTGTTTCAGGTGCAGATGTAAGCCCTGTGGGGCAGGGCCTCTGTCCTCCGTGGCTTTTTTTTTTTTTTTTTTTTTAATGCTTGAAGTATTTCACTGTACTTTGGCTGAGTAGAGTTGGGGTCCTTCTCCTGGGAGCCCTGGCTGTGCTGGGGTTCAGCCCTAGCATGAGGGCAAACCAGCAGATGTCTGTCCTGCAGCTGCTACCGTATCTTCGCCCCTGTGCTGCCCGACAGCCGCTGCTCATGCCTGGGGCACGCGTGCCCCGCGCAGCCCTGGGGCACCTGCGCTCGTGCAGCCGGTACTTGGACTGGGCTGTTACTGTGGCTCCTCTTGCCAGAAACCGATCTTTTTACTACAAAAAAGGGGAGCCCTTTGGGGCCACTAATATTCACGTAGGGAACAGGCTTCAGCCCTGTGCTTGGGAAGCAGGTCCACCTCCGGCTGGAGGATCCTCCCTCCAGCAGTTCCAGACTGAAGGCTGGGGAGAGGCGAGGGGATCTCAGAAATGCAGCTGCTGAAAGCAGAGGCACGTTGGTGGATGCTTCCATCCCTTCCTTGCACATAGGGTGCAAGATGCAGGAGGGAAAGCTTAAAACAGTGGCTGCCAGCTCATTTGGTAGTGCTGCTCCTTTTCTGGACCTCAGTGTGGCTGAAGATCGTTGTGATTTGGGCTTTAATCTTAGGTGTGATTTTCTGTGGGGATTCCTGAATTGTCTTTGTTCTGTCTGTATCACGAAAGGGCTCTGTGTGCCAGTGGGTGTGTTTGCATTCCTGTCAGAATATGGTTGCTGCCTCTTCCTCCCCTCTCTCTCCCTTTCCCTATATATGTGACATACGTGTCTGTCCGTGTACTGCTCGCATCAGTCTGTGTAACATGAAGTGCAACTTCAGGGCTCAAAATGGCATCCATTTTTTTGCCAGATCAGACTTGCAGCTGTTGTGTTAGGTAAAATAGCATAAATTTTGCCCTCTTCCCTTTTTTCTTTCTTTTTTCTTGTTTGCTCTCCTAATATTTGTGGGCTCTGTATTTTTTCTTTGTCTGCTGAGGCTGAAAGAGAGGACTTGGAGCGGATTAAGCAGTGGGCGTGAGGCTGTGTGGGACTTGGGTCTGGCTTACGGATTCGGAGCCTGGCACTGCTGCGGGGGGCACTGAGCAGCGCGTGGCTGCAGAGGGTCGTGGCTTGGAAGCCCTGGCAGGGTGGGCTGTCGTGCTGCCAGCCGGGACAGGGGTGCTGGTGAGTCTGTTGAAGCCCCTTGGGGAGCAGCATCCTCTTGTCAGAGAGGTGAATGTGGTGGCTCTGAGTCACTCCCGTATCTCCCAGCCACTCAGCCTGGTGCTTCTTGCTGCCGTGGGGTTTAAGCTGGAAAGAGCGCTAGGACTGTCTCTCTTGGCCCCGTCAGCGTCACCACCGCTCATGCTTCATTTAGATACTCTGTGCAAAACACTTCAGGCTTTGGGGGGTGAACAGGAGAAGGGGTCTGGAAACGGGAGGGACCAGAGCATCGGCAAAATCCCTGCAGAGGGAGGGAGCTGGTTATTAAGTGAGACTCAGCTGGATGATCCTCAACGGAAACTGCACTTCATGCTGCAGAGGATGGTGAAAATCTTGCATGGCTTCTGCCAGTCTTGCTGAGGGTTGATTCCTTCCCAAGCCCAAATTTGCCAGTCCGTGTGAGCTGTCCCATCAGCTGCACCCCCGGCAGAGAACGCTCTTCACCCCCCTGGAGAGCCAGTCCTTCCCAGCCCGTCCCATCTCCACCACTGTCCAGTACTGGGAGGAGTTGATGTCCCAGTCAAACCAACTGAGCGTTTGGACAAAGGTTATTTTATCCTGGTCCCTGCAGGAGATGAGCTGCAGCTTTCGGACATGGGACGTGCCTGCAGCCCTTGCCCTAGGGAATCATTCGGAGCAGATAGGAAGCGCTGCATCAGCCCCTCCACTGAGCTCTGTGACAGAAGGTGATGAGCAGGTGGATTCACCTCTTCATTTCTTGGCCCAGAGAGACCATCCCTACCTTTCACATACACAAATAATAGACCTGTGCTCAAAATGCTGAAAGATGATATTTCTTGGCTTGTAATATCGTGAACTCAACCAGTCAGTCTTCTGTGCCTAGACTAGATCAACCTCCCTCTTCCTGGCTAACCTGACCACAGATCAGGCACTATCTCTTTAGTAATAGGATTCATAAAATACCCATACATACTTCCCAGGGGCTATCCCTGTAAACAGTGGCTGTTGCAGCTTACAGTGACTGAACCTCACATGGTCTCAGCAAATCCATGCTACCAGTTCCCTGGGCAGAGGAGTATTGTTCCTAGGCCAGTTAATGCTCATTGGCATCTGGTTATGGTGGGTTCTGTGGAAGCGGCAGAGGGACACGCAGTCCCTGACTTAGTGCCATTTCCTTTCCTTCTTTTTTTTTTAATACTTAATGTGTATTATTGGCAATATCCTTGCTATTCCTAAAATTATCTACTCCTTTCTTAGAGAGGAAATTCCTGAGTCCTTGACTGGGGGCATAAGGTTGCTTTTGTCTATTTAGTCTGGGGAGAAGCCACCAGACAGGGCAGGTTATTCACAAAGTTCCGTGAGATGATTGTACATCAACCACATAGTGGGATCGAGGGCACCCTCAGCCAGTTTGCAGAGGACACCAAGCTGAGTGGTGCGGCTGACCAACCCAAGGGATGGGATGCCATCCAGAGGGACCTGGACAAGGTTGAGGAATGGGCCCATGTGCACCTCATGAGGTTCAACAAGGCCAAGGGCAGGGTCCTGCACTGGGTCAGTGCAACCCCCAGTATCAGCACAGGCTGGGGGTGAAGGGATGCAGAGCAGCCCCATGGAGAAGGACTTGGGGGAACTGGTGGGTGAAAAGCCGGACAGGAGCTGGCAACGTGCGCTCCCAGCCCAGAAGCCAACCGTGTCCTGGGCTGTCCCCAAAGCCGCGTGGCCAGCAGGGCGAGGGAGGGGGTTCTGCCCCTCTGCCCCGCTCTGGGGAGACCCCCCTGCAGTGCTGCGTCCA
>NW_010550329.1:0-1057 GCF_000687285.1 Phaethon lepturus | reverse complement strand
CATGGACCTGCTGGAGCGGGGCCAGAGGAGGCCCCAGCAACGCTCCGAGGGCTGGAACCCCTCTGCTGGGAGGACAGGCGGGGAGAGCTGGGGGGGCTCAGCCTGGAGCAGAGAAGGCTCGGGGGAGACCTTCCTGCAGCTGCCAGGGCTTAAAGGGGCCTGTAGGAAAGATGGGGACGGACTTTTCAGCAGGTCCTGTAGTGAGAGGACAAGGGGTAATGGTTTTAAACTAAAAGAGGACAGATTTCGACTAGATCTAAGGAAGACATTTTTGGCAACGAGGGTGGTGAACCCCTGGCCCAGGTTGCCCAGAGACGTGGTGGATACCCCATCCCTGGAGACATCCCAGGTCAGGTTGGACAGGGCTTTAAGCTACCTGCTCTGGTTGCAGATGTCCCTGCTCATGGCAGGGGGGTCCCTTCCGACCCAAAGATTCTATGATTCTGTGATTGCTTCCCATGATTTGTGTATCTCCCAAAGCAGCTGATGCGGTAGACCGCTGGGGATAACATGCTGTGCTGATCTACTGTGGGTCTTGGTTTGCTCCTGCTTCTTCCCAAAGTGTCAGGTTTTTTTCCACTGTTTCCCCAGTTCTCCAGCCAAGCAAGCACTTCACCTGCCTTACCAGGTGCACCTGCCTCGACGCAGAACACAGACCTGCTTTCCAGGTATCTGCCCAGCTCACCACACCTCCCAGCTCTCGCTGCTCCCCGCAGCAAGTGCCCTTGTCACTCTGCCTGCCCTGGAGCCATGGCCTCCCCACAGCTCCAGGTCCTCCTGCTCTCCTCTGCCCACCATGGCCTCCCCAAAGCTCCAGGTCCTCCTGCTCTCGTCTGCCCATCATGGCCTCCCTGCAGGTCCAGGTCCTCCTGCTCTCGTCTGCCCACCATGACCTCCCCACAGCCTTCAATCCTCCTGCTCTCCTCTGCCCACCATGGCCTCTCTGCCCCTCAGTGCCCCTCCTGTGGCCAGTGTAGGTCCTTGCACTCAAGCCAGACCATCAAGGAGCGCTTGTAAAACCAGTGGTACTCACTGACGGGGAGGGTCTGTCTGTACC
>NW_010550328.1:0-1615 GCF_000687285.1 Phaethon lepturus | reverse complement strand
CAGGGCTGTTTTGTGACCAAGCAAAAGGAGACGATGCTGCCGTAGCCTGTCCTTGCCTAAGGTCCTTGGCACAATCCTTTGGCATGAGGGCCACCCTCCATCTCGCCCGAGGAAGAAGTCATCGTGCCTAGCAGTGTTTGAGTGTCGTGATCCGCAAAGCATGGGCCCATTCCATTTAAGGGGCACCTTGGCTCTGGGGATGGTGGTCCAGCCATGTCTGGAGCCCTTGAGGGGTCTGAAACTCCAGCACGGGGGCTCCTGGTGGAGTTTCACAGGCCCTGCAGTTAATGTCTGCTGGGTTTGGCCATATTGGCCACAAACCCAAACCAATTTATTCATTTGGGGAATTTCTCCCCTTCTAATTGACTCACCCATGGGCAACCTATTAACTACTACTCCTTGTATTGAAGGAAAAGAAACGCGTGCAAAAACCCTTAGGGGAGACAGCCCTGCTCCATTCGGACACCTCTCCCCACCACCGGCTCCGTGGCAACCATTTTCTTCCCTTCTCTCCTCCCACCCCGACAGGCCCGCTCCTCTCTGTCTGCTCTCACTGCCCTTTTGGAACCTCCTCTGATTGGTTCAGAGCCACAACAGCCTTCTCTGATTGGTTCTGTTCTGTGCACAGTGGGCGGGCGCAGTTCTATCCCTTGTGTGATAAATTATTTACTCCCAAACAGGATTCCAATTCAAATTTACAATTTATTAAGCGAATAGAGGCAAGCAAACAGCGCTGGGTGCGCTGGGAGTCTCCGCTCCACCAAGACACACATGGTACGGTTCCTGTTCTTGGTTTATATCCTGTCTGCTAATACATATTCATGAAGAGGCGTGTCTTCTTTGGCGCATGCCCTCTTCTCCTTCTAGAGTCTTCTCAAATCTTCCTCGGTGTGCCCCCAGGATGGCCCCAAACTTTATGCATGCACTTTACAAGTTTCTCTTTACACAATACTATGCGGTCAGTGGTCAAACTGGTTTGAGCCGATATACCAGCAAAGTAGTTTAACTTTCTGCTGTAAAATACCCCTTTTTATGGTGCAGGAGAAATCCATAAAAGTACAGAAGATTACACTTCATCACACGAATCAGATGAACATATTTCACACTTTCCAAGCTGCCTGGAACTGGCTGTGACTGGCTCAGGGCAGCGCCAGACATCCTGCTGCACAGCTGGGTCTTCGGCACTCCAGGGCACCGTGAGCCGCCATCTCTGGGCTGGAAGGAGCTCGCTGTGTCCTGGCAGCTGTGCGCCCACGGCAGGCACACACCTCCCAGGAATGGCTGGACCCAGGCAGCTCCCAGAGAACAGGAGGGGGAATGGCTCATTCCTCCTGGGGACACCAGCTGGCAGGCAGGACACACAGAGCCTGATGGGTGGCTGGGGGCACATGATGGAGAAGCCATCAAGCTGGGCACCAGCTGCAAAGGGCCAGCATGCTGCAGCTGCCGTGCCGGGAGCAGATCAGAGTGACCACCAAGCCCAGCCCAGCCCCACAGCACTGGGAGCCACTGTCTCCCACCTGGAAGAAGCTCACAGCATCCTGCTGGCTGTTTGGTCATGGCAGGTGTTCCCTTGGCAATAGTTGTGGGGCTCTTTCCTGAGTGCCCACCTCTG
>NW_010550327.1:2175-4089 GCF_000687285.1 Phaethon lepturus | reverse complement strand
GGCTGGGAGCACGGCCCCGCGCTCGGCTCCGGGGCATGGTGTCTGTCCCGGGGGGCTGGAGGCAGCAGCAAGCGGCCCCTCTGCCCCAGCACCCCTCCCTGGAGGTGGGGGGAACCTTTAATTACAGCCTGGAAAACTGCTCAACTTCACCGGGATCACCCCCCTGCATGATTTTGTCCCTCCAAAAGAGCAGCCAGCCCCCGCCGAGCTCAAGGCCAGGAAAGGGGTGTCCCCGTTTTTGGGACATGCTGTGTGTCCCTGCCTTGAAGGGAGGGGAGCCAGCCCTGCAGCTGAGACCCAAATCAGCCCTCCCATCCCGGGGCCACGGCAGAGCCCCACAGTCCCACACAGCTGTGACTAACGGTGGCAGAGAGGGGCTGGCAGCCTGTCCCCTCCCTGCCTGCACGCCGAGGACATGAGAGCATCCCCGGCAGCAGTGAGCAGGCAAAGTGCTGGCAGGGGAGGGCTGGAAAATATCTGTGCTGGATATCCTCAGGCTGCTCCCTCCGTGGTGCCTGGGGACAGACCACAATGGCTGTATAACAGGGTGACACCACTTCTGCAAGCCAGGAAGGGACACCTCCAGGTCCCTAGCACAGAGGGTGGCTGGCACTGCTCTCTGTGGGTCCCACTGGCCACCTCAGTGTGGGATGGGGACATCCGGGGTCCCTGGCATTGCATCCCTCCCTTATTCCCATAGGAGAGCTGTTGGCTTCGAACCTTCTGGGCAGGAGAGGACATCAGCTGGTGGCAAACCTCCAAGCGGGGTTTGAGAGGCAGGCGACCACTGGTGTACTCTGTTTTCCCCAAACTGGGTGGACCCCTCAGTGATGGGGCCCTTCAGCAGTGCCCCAGCACCCACGGGGGCTCCCAAAGCAGGTTCCCCTTGCCCAGTCCCGGTGCTGGCAGCTGGCCGGGGGTGGAAGGCATCAGCCCAGCTGGGCTGGGGTGAAGGGATGTGTTGTCCGTCCTGCGGGGCTGCAGCTCAGCCCGTCCCTGAGCCCCCAGCCCCACGCTACGCGGGGTGCCCGGTAAATCAGTACTTTGTCCGGTGTTTATCCAAGTCACACTCTAATTTGAAATAAAAAACGCATCCAGTAAAAGGCCTTTATAGCTCTTCAGAGCTCATAAACCTGCAGCGCCGGCGGATGGGGGCCAGCTGATTGGGGGCCGCTAGGAAAATTTATTACAGCTTTTGGTTAAGTTAAACATTACAGCTCTGTGAGCCCCGGGACTGGTTTGCTGAGCAGCTCCCAGCAGCAGGGATGGAACAAGGGATGCTTTATTGGGGGAGGGAAGGAGAGGGCTTGCAGGTCTCACCCAGACCCACAGTTAACATCAACCTGGTTTTAGATCAGCTCATTTTTAAGGCAAGGCAGGCTTTGCACAGCCTGGATCCAGAAGTCCTGGCATGAGGATGGTTCCAGGCTGTATATCCTCTACACACGGGGCTGCATTAGCCCGGGATGCGGGCAGTCCTCACGAGCATCCCCGGGGCGATGGTGAGCAGGACTGTGCCGGCACCTCCTTGTGCCACGGTCTCCGGCTTGGTGGGCGACCTTGCAGCAAGCTCTGCCACGGGGCAGGAAGAGCTGAGACGAGGCAGCCGAGCTTGTCGTGGGAGTCAGGAGAATTTGGAGAGAATGAGAGGAAGCGGCCGGGGTGGGGAGCATGCGAGGGAAGGCGGGTAGCAGGAGGGAAGGCATTTTTTCCTTGCCAGTGTCTTGGCTGCTTCGGTGTGAACTGCTATAAATTTTCTCCTTATCTCTCAGGCCATTTAATGTTTTCATGAAAAGAAAATAGTCTGCAGGAAAAAAAACCCGCTGATAAAATATCCCTTTGGCATCAGGAGGAATGTTAAACGACTCTAATCAGCAGGGTCTGGGGCTCAGGGCGCTCCTGGGGCTGGCGGGG
>NW_010550327.1:905-1777 GCF_000687285.1 Phaethon lepturus | reverse complement strand
AGAGCGGGGGTGCCTCCAGCCACGCCACCCCGCAGGCTCCGACAGCTCACCGGGGACAAATTAAATCATATATTACCAGAAAGCATAAAAAGTGAGAATCTGGGAGGTAAATTCCATGGGAATAGGATATAGATCCAAATCCCTCTTGGCTGCTGCCCAGGGCAGGCGGGGCAGGGGCTATGCCAAAGACCCACACGTGGCTTAGCACCTCCAGCACCCGCAGCCCTCGCCTGCACCCATACCTGTGGAGATGCCGAGGTGGAGCCCCGAAAGCCCTGCACGTCTGGAAGCATCCTTCCCCGGGAGAGCTGGCCCACGGACAAGCTGCATTTTTGATTTACAGCTGCAGAAGTGAATCCTGCAGGAGCTTCCCACCACACAACCGTGCTGTCATGCCAGGTCGGGCATGAATCACCCTTGGAGCATCCCCCCTGCCTCGGTGCTAACCGTCCCCTTGCTCCCGCTGAGGACTGGGATGCAGGGCTGGGGGCACCAGCTCGTCGTCCCCGGGCACGAGCATCGCTCGCTGCAGCATCCGGCACCGTTTGGTTGCACTCCTGTAACATTTGGGCACTGAGCTATGTCCATGAGGTTTCTTCCTTCCTCCAAACACCGGGCGATGTGACTGCCCTTGTCCCACACGCTGACGCGTCCCTGGCCGGGACATCCCCGGCTCCCGAAGGCCATCCCCGCCTGGCAGAGCCGCGGCACAGGGACATGTGAGCCTCTGAGGCACAGCTTGGCACCCAGGCTGAAAAACAAACAAGCAAGCAAAAAATGTGACTGCAAAGGGGATTTTTCAGGGTGGGAAGGAACCATTAGTGCTGATTTCTGCCCCCCCCCCCCCTTTTTTATTTATCTTCTTGCGGACT
>NW_010550327.1:0-815 GCF_000687285.1 Phaethon lepturus | reverse complement strand
AAAGCCATTACAAATGAAAAAAATCGAACCCTTCTGTTTCAACACCCTCTCCAGCCCGACGTCCTCACGCACCAACACACCCACATACCAGCTTTCCTCCCAAACACAGCTCTGGTCCAGCCGAGCCCATTTCCAGGAAGCGTTTCTCCTCAGCCAGCCCCATATCCGAGCATCCTGCCTCCCCTGCCAGCCCTGCTCCCAACCCCATCCCGCCATCCACATCCCCTCTCTGCAGGCAAACACATTTTCTTGCACATCCATCACGTGGAAATAGGATGTGCGTTTCGGTGCCAAAACACGCACGGCCGGCCGCGCCAGCAAATGCCTGTACGGCTCCCCCGCGGTGCACGGCCGGCCGCGCCAGCAAATGCCTGTACGGCTCCACAGAGCTGCCTGTGTTTTGGTGGGTCGCACAGTTGACTTTTGTGGGAAGGTTTTGGCACATACCTGGCATGTACCCCCCGTTTGGGGCTGGCAGCTGGCACTTGCCATCGACACCAACCTGCCGAAATTGGTGTTGTGCCAGGTCTATCGCTCTTTGCTTTAACATCTGTCTGTGTGCCCGTTCTCGCCTTTCTGTGGGGCGTTTTTACACCTTTCATAGCCAAAAAAAATATATTTCGCGAAGTTTGTGGGGTGGACTGGCATCACGGCTGGCATGGCGGTGGCATCATGGGATGAGGACAGTGGCCGTGCATCAGCCCCGGGCGCCCTGCATCCTCCTGCTACCGGCCGTGTGCGACCTGGGGCCGGGGCGTGAGGGTCCCGACGTCTCGCCTCTACAGAGCTCCTGGCGGCAGCTCCCCGGGGGCTCT
>NW_010550326.1:5406-8859 GCF_000687285.1 Phaethon lepturus | reverse complement strand
GGCCGTGTCCCCGCGGGGTCCCCGCGGTCTCACCGTGCCACGCGCAGGGAGCGGGCCGCCCTTGCTGCGCAGGGGTTTCCATTGGTGGCAGCGTGTAATTCGTGTGCGGGCAGAGCACAAACCCCCCGCCCCAGCTCAGCCACCGTGCTGAGCGATAGGCATTAACGAACACAATCCCACATTGCATTTAATTTAATTCCACTCTTCCTGCCCCGAGCTACAGCTCCCTTCATTTTCATTTTTCCTCTGAATTCCCACAACTCAGACCTCTTTGATTTCCAGGTTTAATTAACAATGCTCATTAAATGAATTTTTATTTATTTCTTTTAATATTACCCTGCCACCTGTCTTTAGGAGGCAAGGGCTGATCATTTATTCTAATTAATTTCTATTAAAGATGGCATTTAAGGGAGGGAGGAGGAATGTGCAGAGGTGTAAAGGGCTGATCTATTCAAATCTCTTCGTCCCCCCTCAGATGCTGTTCAAGGACGCTGCTCCTGAAAGTTCTGTATTTATTTTCCACCAGATCCGTTTCATTTGCTGGGAGAAATTGGATTGGACATGCTGTATTTTGCAGTTATGTTCCAGTTCATTCTTAATGTCCCTTGCTCGTCTAGGCCGTATAATGCCAAGTCTTTATTCATCGGAAAGAGGTGAAACTGTGAAATCCGGGCGGGAAGTGCGGCGAGCCGGCCTGTGTGCGGGACCGCAGGGCGAGTGGGGGATGCTCCCCGGCGGCAGCTCGGAGGGAAGCCGGGTCTCCACCCAAAAATGAGACAGAGCAGAGGAAACCTGCAACAGTGACAACAAAGGGAAGGAAAACAGAAGGCAGTGCTGCCCCACTGCCACCCAACACATCGGGAAAACTGGGCTCATGGCAGCACGGTGTGCTGGGGCAGGGGCCGGGGCAGCCCGAGCCTAGTGGGGCCATGGGGCTCTCAGGGGGTCGGGGCTTCTCACCCCCCCAGGCCAGCAGTGCCCAGGAAGGGGACAAGGGACCTTGCAGCAGGCTGGAGCGAGCAGCTCTGGCTGCCGTTGGGAGCTGTGTGTGTCCGTGCTGAAGGTGAGCTCTGACCGTTCCTCTCCTCTGGGCCATGTGCAGCCCTCAGCAGCTCCTCCGCCCTGGCACCCGCTCCGTCAGGATCACAGGCAGCACCTTCCCAGCCCTCGGGTGCTGCCCAGCAACACGCTCAGAGCCCTGCAAGCACCCGAATGGTCCTTGCAAGATGCCTGAGACCTGCCCGAGTCCCTCGCTGCACCATCCCCTCAGTATAGCTTTGCTGAGAGCGGTTTCACCCACCTAGTGACAAGGGCAAACTAAACCCATGGGCCTCCCATGGGTGGGAGGCAGCTGTTAAGCCTCCAGTGGTGACGACAAACAATTATTCCCTTTAACCTGCTGCCCCCAGGTCCCAGACAGGCCCCGGGGCTGTCACACAGGGTGCTGCACACACGCTGTCCCAGCAGCCGCCTGGTTTTGTTACTGGTTCAGCATGGCCAGAGCGATTGCTGGGGGTCGTCTAAACACAGGGCCCTCAAACGCAGCTCTCCGCTCTCTGCTCTTTAGCCTCCCAGTGTAAGGACCACGTGCACATCCAGCTGTACTTGCGTTTTGCTCTGCCGAACGTCCTTCGTGTTTGCTGGCAGAATGATGTGATCGTGCCAAGGTCCTCAACATGAGAGCTGCCCCCTCGCTGCCCAGCTATGGGGAGCATTTGCTGTCGGTCTGGGCCACGTCTTCACCCCAGGGACCACTTGTTGCGTTTGCACCCAAGCCAGAAATGTCTGAAAAACTGGTTTTGTAACAAAGGTCCCAGTGCTCCTTCCCAGGGAGATCAATGTATACGTCAGCTCTTCCAGGAGCCTGCGAGGGGCTTGAGGCAGCAGCCTCTGCTTTTGGGGCTCAGCAGAGAAAATACCTGCCGAGCAAGGCGGTAGGAGCACAGAAACAAAATGGGCACAGCTCTCTGCCCCAGCCAAAGATGAACTGGTTCTTCCCCAGAAGCCTGGCTCCCATCAACACCTCCAAGAAATGCAGGCTGCTCCCATCGTTTCCCACATCCCCTCCCCAGAAATCCAGGTGAGGAAAGAAGCTCCTCGCTATGGGGCTGGAGAGCGAAGCAGGGCTTTGGGGAGAAGCATGGAGACCCCATTGAGGGGTGGGCAGGGAACGGGGCAGCCCCCCGTGCTGCTCAGGCCTCCCACCCTCACCACCATGCTACATCTCATGGCAAGAGGTTTGTGGGAGGGGGCTGCGCTTGGTTCCTGCAGCACAGCAGCCAGATAACAACCTTATGCAATATTTAATTTTATTGCCAGTGCTTTTGGGGTGATATGAATAAGCACTGTAAGATAATGTGTGTCATGGTCAGGTTTGCAATGGCATTATGACATTTAAGCCGTCAAAGCAAAACAGAATGTGCATCTGCTCCTCTGGGGCCTTATCCATCTTGCCCAAGCCACGGGGAACGATTGGCTTGTTCCTGGAGAGCTCGCCCTGGTGTTGAAAATGCACTGGGAGATAACGCATGGTTTGCTCTGGGTGCTGCTGGCTGCAGTCCCACGCCGTGCTGGGATCTCCAAGTGCCGTGGCAGGCAGGGGATGTTAGGTGATGCCATCATCCCCCTTTCTGGCACTAGAGGATCGACGCCCGCAGATGCCAGCTGCCGGTGGCAGAACCTGCGGTTGGGCTTGCAGAGCTCGGGGTGGCCGAGGAGTCACCCAGCAGCTTTCGAAGCCTTGGCCAGGCTGCTGGGGCACCGTCTCCCTCGTGCTGAGCTGAGCCGCCCCGGGCATGCCGGGGCCTGCCGACCGGCACAAACGGAGCCAGCGGAGACACCCACGTGGCAGGAGGCCTCCGGCAGCTCCTGTGCTCTCGCCTCCTGAACGTGCTGTGCTCCCTGTGTCAGAGCCCAGGGGTCTCGGGGAGGGAAAACAGCCTTTTAGGGGTGCTCTGTCCAAGAACGTGTTTGGAAGGTGGTGTCCTGGGGCGAGAAAGGCATTGCCCAGGGAGCCCCGGCATCTACACAGCGCATCTCCCCAGCATTCAGCCCTGCGACACCCCAGCGCAAGGCCGTTGTCTCACCCCATCCTCTGTCAGCTCATGAGCAGCCACGAGGAGTGTGTTTCATGTTGTGCAAAGAAACAAGTATACGAGGAGCCATCAGGGTCTCTGGCAAGGCAGGGATGGTCCTTCTCACACCTGAAAGGGCTTCCCACGGAGGAGCATGAGATGGGGCACAGGTGCTCCTCTCCACCCTGGGATGTGGTGAAGGAGAAACCAGAGGACTTCCCCAGGCTCTTGGTTTGCTCCCAGGGAGTGCGGCTATGCAGTGAGCAGGTAGCTTGCCCAGGGAATTAGAGACCAGCAGCCAAAGGCCTCTTGGTCTAGGACTGCTCTGGTCTTGGACGTGGTCCTGCAGGCCCGGCCTGGCTCTCTGGTCAGGTGTTGT
>NW_010550326.1:0-5322 GCF_000687285.1 Phaethon lepturus | reverse complement strand
TGCTGATACAGGCGCGTATCTCTCATTAGCACTAATGATAGCCTTTCATTAATGGGAAGCCCACACCCTTTGACCAGAGGCAGAACAGCATACGGGACTGGGAATAGTCGAAGGTGAAGCATTTGAGGGTTTGGATGTTTTTTTCTGACAATCTGAAATGTGTCTCTGACTCCTCCAACGCACTGATGTTTCCCCGCAGTGCAGGGATGAGGTGTTCTTGGCAGGATGGGGAGACTCTCCCAGCCCACGCTCGAGCAGAGTTATGCTCTTTTCCAAGGCCAGGAGGCTCATTTGCTTGTTTGGCTTGCATTACTTTCTTCTGGTAGCACCTATCGTTGTTCCAACTTGCATTAACTTTCCAGGGCTGAGCTGGAAAGATCAGAAAGATACTTTTCCTGAGCAACAGCAGACGCCTCCTCTCCAGTTGTGTAAGGAGTTTGCTTTCATAAAGCAGACTCGCTAACAACACGGTACGAAGCAAGAATGCACCCAGCCTCGGCCCTCCTTTTGAGATGGCTGCTCGCTTGATTTTTCTCTCAATCAGACGATGCCACAGCCCCCTCAGCACGCGTTTTGAGGGCAGCCAGGACCAGTGCCTTGGTCTGGCAGGAGAGCCGGTCCCCGGCGAGGCTGCTGCTCCCAAAGAGCTCCTCGGCTGACACCTGGTGGAAAACCCTCCCCGGACCCGCTGCAGCCCGAGCAGGGAGCTCTGCTCCGGCCGGAGCCGTCCTCCGAACCCCAGGCTCCCAAATACCACCCTGTCCCGGCTTCTCTTTCTGGGAGTTTTTCTGCCCAGGCTCACAGGGTACCCGAGAGCTGGCAGCCCAGGCTGCCAAGCCAGCGCTACAAGTGATTTACTCCCATCATACGTGTGGCCTTTCTCTTCTGTAAAGCAAACTACTCCTCGGTCTGTGGGCAGTCAGCGAGGTGTAATTCACTCGTTTTTGCCTTCACAATCCGCACCCGAAGGCTCTAAGGAGCACCCAGGTCTTTGCAGGTTGAAGCCCTCGCCTCACAAGCGTGGAAAACTCCCCCCGTATATCCCACCCCTGCAGCAAGAGGGAGCCTGAGTAAATACAAATCCCCATGGCCGTGCCTTGTGCAGGTGTTTTGCAGGGAAAAACACTCAAGCCTGCCTGGTGCTGTGAAGGTTTTCTAGGTTTTCTAGGTGTGAATTTGGGATGATGGTACCAGCCGTGGATATGAGCAGGGGGGTTGTCCCAGAGCACGGCAAAAGGGCCTTTGTGCATCCTCACATCAGAAGGTGACAGGACTGTGTCAAGTTAAAGTTATTCTCACCGCTATTGGTGAGCCATTGGTTAAAGCTTTTCCTGTTCCTGCCTTTTGCAGGCTTCTATGTGTAGCGCCAAGTTACTTTACTAACATGTGCAGGCCTCTGACATAAAATAAAGTGACATCCTGCAGGGCTTACTGTGACAAAACGGGGAGAGCAAGTTAAAGGGAGAAGCAGGCAACCTCTCAGGGCCCTGGGCAGAAATAAATCCCAACACTGTAGAAGTTTGAAAAACAAAGCAACAGAAAACTTCTTTAATAATAAAACAGGCTGTTTTTAAAAAGAAATACTGACTGAAGGTCAAGTAGGTGCATATCAGAATGTTCTGAGGCAGCAGCAGTTTTGCCCATCAGGTTGTGGACAGTGCAAATCCTGCTCAGCTCTGCTGCATCACTCCAGTTTTATGAAGTTTGGTCATTTAAATGTTTTTTTGTCCCCACTTGGCACCAAAGGGTGCATGAGAAACTCTCAACAGATTTTGTGCAGGTGCCTGGCTTCATTTCCCGGGTGCTGCTGGCTCTTCATTGCTCAGACAGACACTGTTCCAAAGCTGCCATACCATAAAGGTTGGCCCACTCCCCGCCGTGGTGCGACAGGATCACATCCCTGCACGGCTTGCTGGCTCTGGCCAGCTCTACCAACACACCCTGGAAAGCAGCAATGAGTTCAAAGTCCACCGAGGCTGGAGCGACGCGGGTCAGCAACTCCGAGAGGCCTTCCAGCCACTGCGTTTGGAGGACGGCTTGCGGCAGCCAGGGAAAAAGTGGCACGCAGCCAGCCAAGGCCTGCATCCCCAGGAACCAGAGCTCACAGACATCAGCCCAGGCACTTGCGTAGGCAGGCGACACGGCCACGGCCAAGCAGTCACTGCCGGGGTCTGCTTGGGCGCTGTGGGCCTGTGACAGGAAGCGGATGGCGGCTTCAAAAAATTCCTTGGCAGACTGGGTCCCCTGAAGAACTGGAAGAAAAAGGAAACGAATGACTTGATAAAGAGCTTGCTCGGCCAAAGGAGGGACCCTTCGGTGGGTCTGCAGCAGCGCTTTCAGGGGCAGCAGAATACCACCCTCGTGCCCTAGAAATCTCTTCACCCCAGCGCATCAGCCTGCTGAATTTTCTGCATATTCCTTGCTCCTCCAGGTTTTTCGTTCTGCCACTTTTCTGATGACAGAAATCAGACCTGTTCCCCTTCTATTTGCTTTCTCCAGCCCACCCACCCAGACCCTGGTCTCTGTCAGTGCAGAGCATCATGCAGCTTTGCCAATGGGAACTCTTCTTACCTGCTGTTTTTCCATCATCAGGCCCAGAGTGGCAATGTTCGCTGCTAGCACCAGGTGATCTTTCTGGGGCAGCAGAAGTGGAAGAGACTTCAGCAACATGTCCAGCAAGGAGGAAAAGGTTTTGTCTCGCCTAGAGAGAAAGCAAACCCTGAGACACATTTCCTGTCACATTCAGAGCCAGAAGCACCTGAAAATATCAAGGTTAAATGCAGCACCAAAAAAACAATGTAATTAGTGTTGAAAAAGGGACCTCCCTTTTTCAGCATAGTGCCTTAGAAGATCCTGCAATCTCATTTCACAATGCACCTTCTTTCTTCCCACTGACAATCTTAATTGTTTAAGAATGTTACCTGTTAGCTCTGTTACCTGATGAGACCCGGTGCAGTCACAACCAGGTTAAGGAAAATCCCACACGCAGTCTGTAGACTCATTTCAGTGTTTGTTAGTGGAGTCAGGGACTCGGGCTCAGAGGTCAGCACCTCCCACTGATGCAGGAAGTACTCGCACAGCAGTGCTGGTGCCCCTTCTGAGATGAGGATGTCCCGGGGCCTGTCTTCTGCTGTTAAATGGCAAAAGCCAGGTAGCAGAAATCTGGAAGGGGAAAGAAATTGGGAACTCAGTCTAAGCCCTGCATTTACATCTAAACAGGGGGAAAAAAGAGCCACAGAATTGGCACTGCAGGGAGAATGGAAAATAGGAAAAGATTTGAGCAGGTTTGTGCTAAAATGGATCAACTCTACACTTAAAATACGCACCTCAGAGCATCCTGGGGTAAGCCAGAGCCCTTGCTGCTGATCAGCTCTGGCTGGGGAAGACTCGCAGCTGTGCTGCCCTCTTTGAAAAGCTTCTTGGCATAATGAACAAGGAAAGGCAATAGCTCACAGATTTCCTGCTTGAGGGAGGATGTCTCTTCTGCCATCCAGGCTCCAAGGATTCGAACAGAAGCAAATACGAAAGGATCTTGTAGCTCCTCCTGTTTAACCTGCATGAAGAAGAAAGCAGACAGAAAATGACGTTAGAGCCATTGTTGTATCGAGCTACCACAGGTATGAAAACCACAGTGGGCCAAGATGCACATTTTGCTCTACACAGCATGGCCATGAGCTGCTGAGCACCCATTAAGTGTCCCAGTGAACAGCTATCAAAGCCTCCCAGAGTAACCCACAAAAATACGCTCTTTGCTTGAAAATCCTGCATTACCTGTCTCAAATAGAATATTACAGCTCCAAATGCCTCCTCCATGATCCTCATGAGCTGCATTTTCTGCACCTCTTCTAGCAGTGGTTTCTCTTCTCTCAGGCACTCCTGGATCCCCATCTCAATAAGGACATAGCAGGCTATTATCACCTCTTTTTTCCCCTCCACCTCCAAGGGATCTGGCTCCTCCAGGGTCAGGCGGACCTCCACACAAGCCAAGTTCACCAGCAAGGCCAGGAACTTGCTTCCAGCACTCCCTGCTGGGATCCACTCTGACCCACAGGCCTGCACGAGGCAGGCAGCAAGCTTCAGAGCAGGATCCCGCTGTGACTGGCTGAGTTTACTGCCCAAGATGTTAGCCAGCCCTTTGTAAAGTCTATGGAGGCACTCAGCGCCCTGTGAGTCCTGCGTGAGCGGTCGAGACAGGGGGATGAAGTGAGGCACAACCTCACACAGCTCAAATTTGGTCATGTCTTCAGTCTTGAGAAAATCATTGGAGAGCTTGTTCAGCACAGCCAGGAGGTGCGGAGCATCTCTCTGCCAGCACTTCGCCTCTGCCACGGCCAGTAGTCCCAAGAGCAGCGCCAAGGCACGGTCAGAGCCATAACTGCAGTTCACATAGGCTTGGCACAGAGCAGACACTGTCCCTTTGGTCACCAACTCTCTGGGCCCCCTGGTAGTGGCCATGACAGCACTCAGGCACTGGTACACGTCATCGATCATGGACCTGCTGTCTGGATTGCTGGGGGAAACCAGGATGTCATTGAAGGTTGGGATTTTGTTCAGGATCTGGGAGTGACCAGCTAACTCTGGATCGGTGCAGAAACATGCCAACAGAGTAAGGCCCAGTGCCTGGAAGGTGTGCTCGGGGCAGCCCGCCGGGGGCTGCCTGGAGGCAAGCAGGCGATTTGGAAACGTGAATCCAATTGCGTCAAAGATCTGGCGACGGGTCTTAGCATCTACTTCTCCGGCTCTGACCGCTTTGGTCACCTGTGAGGCAAACCAGGGGTGAGTGCGCAGCACAGCATGAGGCTTTGCTAAATTTACAGGATTGAAGAGGAAAATCAGAAGCCTAAACAACTTTCATTAGTATGGAAAAGTGAACCCTTAACCGCTGAGCTGGGCCCCTGGTCTAAGTGCTAACCCAGAGCTTTACCGGAGTGCTTCCAGAGCTGTGGCAGCGCTGAGTAACCCCCAGCACACGCCGGCCAAGGCCGGGCTCCCCCCACCTTGCTGATGGGAGCACTGAGGCACTGAACCCCCATGCCCCGAGGCTACCCATGCCAGCAGGCACAGCTGCAAACGCCGCTCTGGCGCTCGCCATTCCAGCGGCGGGTTTCGCCTTCCCCCTGCCCCTTCCCGAGGCGATCGCGTCCCCGGCGCCTCCCTGCAGCTGTTCCTTACCAGCAGCAGGGCTGCGAACTGCTCGCTGTCGTTTCTCGCGTCTCTGAGCACACCGAGGCACCTCTTCAGCGTTGGGTCTCTGTCTCCGGTGCCCGAGGCCATGGCCAGGGAGGTCGGTCGGGGTCTGTCAGCCCCTTCCCTCACCAGTGG
>NW_010550325.1:16269-31313 GCF_000687285.1 Phaethon lepturus | reverse complement strand
TAATATATAAGTATATAAATGCAAGTATATATTATACTTAGTATTAGTAGGCACTTAATTTTCTTTTCATACTTTATTACTCCATTAATTAGTACTTTCCACTGAGAAACTGGCTGTTTAAAAATACGGGGAATTATTTTGTTTTTCTTTTCATTTCTTAACACTATTCTTCGAATGTTCAGTTTTTAGTAAACAAACAGAAAAGTTTCTCTTCAGCTATTCGGCAGTGGTTCAGTTTTCGAGAGCATTACTCTATTACCTTTTGACTCTGAACACCACCACTGCAGAATGCAAGGTAAGCGCCTCTGGCAGGCACATTTATATTCACTGTTTTCCTCAAGTAACCTCCACTTGTTCTTTACCAAATGATATACACAATTTGTAAATCGTACACTTTATTCAACAGAAGAACTCATCCACCAATGACAACAACATCTTTCAAAGCCAGAAACAGCTCTTACGACTAAATTTTCTGGTATTCTCCTCACACATGTTCCATTGCAAAAAGGATTTTAAAATAATAACTTCTATTTACAGACTCATACGTGCCTACGCTGATTACCAACTGACTTTTGAAAACTTCTCAGGGACAGATCCAAGGCTGCTGAAGTGAACCTCACCAGCAACTTGCACTGTTTGGAATTAGAAGAAAAATGAAGCTGATCGTAAAAAATGAATTTTCTCTGCAGTGGTCTGACCACAGCTGACAATTCTGTTGGTGCCACTGTAAACAACTTGCACATGCATTTTTATCACATTCCATTTTTACCAGCCAACTCGTTACACTCCCACATAGTCTGTCCTGCCATTCGTACAGCTGTCCTCTGAAACACATAGATACATTTAAAGAAAAACTGTAATACGGTCAACACCACAAGAAGCATGTAAAAAGAACTATTCCTCTCATTCAAGGGGTTTTCTAACACATAGTAGGAACGTACTCAAACCTGTGCATTCTTTTACAAATGCTAAGACTTTGTACAGAGGATAGCTTTGACTTCTGTTTCAGTTATATGTCTATCTGAAAACCTTTTCTTCCTATTTTTTTTTCTTCTCATAGCAAGAAATGCAGATACAAAGGGACAAAAATGTCTTATTCCCTCTATTATTAAAAAATAAATAAAATTGAACTTCATTTTACTTTTCTCTTGTAGTTTTCATACCTGCATTCCTTTCTATTCAGAACCCAGCTTTTTTTCCCCTCAGGCTCTCTCGGCCCAACTCTATAGCAACAGGAGAGCTGCAGAAGACATTCTGGATGCCGCAGCCCGCCCGGCCGCGCAGCCCCTCATAGCTTACGATCGTTTCGGCAGCGCAGGACATAGCTGGAGTCTTTCTTTTTGAGGGGGTGCCCACTTGCACCAAACAGCTACGCCAAGAACTGAACCAGCATTTCTCAAGCTTCATGAGAGAGGTATAATGGGTATCATTGTCCACAAGGTAAAACAAATGACTTCTTCTACTTTAAAGAAGTTACAGTACTCGGGCAACATACACTCGTGTACAGGGATTTTCATTCGTCTCATTTATTCAGCTGAACATTTCAGCTTGTTCTACTTGAATCGTTAAAACGACAGTAACTGGTGTACAGTTAGCCAAGTTTTTAAAAACAAGACAAAACAAACCAGGATGAAATGCCATTCAGTTGGTGACTTTATTCTGTTAAATACTCTGCCGTGTTTTTCTGTTTTTAAACAAACACAGACTGCCTTTGCAGGGCCTAAGGGTCTACACGCAGAGAGACCACTGTAGGATCAGGGTTTATACCCAACAGCAATAACACTGTCAGATCTCGGGTCAAGACTAAGGACAAATTTCTTTTTCACGGAAAGAGTATCAGGGCATGTAGTTAATACATAATAGCAGTTGATGCATTTCTCACATGTCCCTTGCCAAGGAGCTTGAGGCATTGTGCCAGGTTGGGGCATCGTGCCAATAAAAGACATCTCCCAAAATGTTCTATTACAGTAACTTATCATTAAAACAAGTGAACTGAGAGTCTTAACCCTATCAGAGAGGAAGAAAAAGCAGGAAAAGTGAATAACATCCAAACCCAATATATAGGATGCCAAACCTGCTCATCTACTAACAGTCATTAAAAAAAAGCTTAAATAAGAATCTTAGAAAAGGGAGGAGGCATGGAATGAGATTGTTTTCAAGGATGATATACTTTGCACATAGCAAATGCACAGACAGTTGAATTTGAGGTACTTATGAAGCAGGGAGTGCCTCACAAGGACAAAGTTTACAAAATGGTCTTGAATATGCTCATGGGCTTGCACAAGTATGGCCTTTATAGATAACAAATATGACACAGAGCATGTAATATGTATATGTAGAAAGCAAGAAACAAACAAGCAGCTGTAATTTCAAGTACATGGAGATACAAAGGAGTTCAGGAAAGAGAGAAGAATTAACAGTGGATCCCTGTGCAACACCTGGATTCCCGTTGATAAAGCAAAGATGAACATTATGCAAAAAATCTTGAGTCAAATCATTACTACTAACTCTCAACAAGAGAGGGCACAGAGGGAGAACTAACATTTTCTTTCTGCTGTTTCCCCTCATACAGCAAAGGTTTTGCTCTGTACAGTAAGGAAGAGGTAGCTCAGATGTATTTCAGCTGCTGATATTGTTAAAATATTCCCTATAGACAGAGTATAAATTTCCTCATGTATAATACAATATTGAAACAATATTGCCAATGAACATGGTATGCACATCAGGGCAGATCACTTTTGGAAATATCGGAAGTTATCCAAACAAGTCAGGTAACTGACTTAAGTTATCCAAACAAGCAGGTAGCAATAATGAAAACATTAGTGAGCTGCTTAGTCTGGAGAAATGAGGAAAACAAGGTCAGTACTTGTGTATGTCTTAGGACCAGTAAAGAGGCAACGGAACATCATCATTTGTTCACAATGCTGAGGAAGATGACATCCTATGGCATGGATGTTTATGTGGAATAAAAAAAAAAAAAAAAAAAAAAAAAAAGATGACCCTTAGCCAGTCATACAAAAAATCATCACATTCTTGAAGAGAGTTATCCGTGTCGAGAAAACATGACATTCAACTCATATGCTCCATTCCCAGTTGCACCATTTTTGTATATTCTGTTTGCTGCAGCATTTATTGCCTGTATATTAATTATAGCTATAAAAGCCAGCGGATCTATAATAATCTGAGCTCTGAATACAATGGATGGGTTAGTTTACAAAGCACTCAGGGAATGAAAAGAAACTTCCTGTGATGCTTTTGTAGGAAAACTTGCAGTAACAGTTGAAAAATAAAACTACCATGTCTGAGAGGTATCGATAGAATATTTGTTATTTTTTCTCTCTGAACTTCTGGTTTTAATACTGCAATCCATTATGCTATGCTGTATTTTGATAGAGTAGGCTTTACACATTCTTTAATCCTCAAAGCTCATCTAACTGGTTTTGTTCCCCTGTGCCACTACAGCACAGCATAGCCCACACTGCAGCCATACCACCTGATCTAGGAAGAGCTTTGTGACAGAATCAGGCCAGAATTGCCAAACTTATTTACAGAGATCTGGCTGTATGTGACCAACCTCACACTGGAACATCTGGCTGTGATCTCTTACCGTTGCTAAGTATTTCTTGGTGAGAATCAGAGATATTCATCATAAAAAGTCTGTAGGACAGTAACCAGGTGTCCCAGAGGCTACCCTGTGCCCCTCAATGAAGCTAACAAAAAGTCCATTTCAAGCACCTATCCAAATCAGTCTTCCAAAAATCTTTCCCTCCTGATACCATTCAAACTATCAACAAAACAAGCCTTAAAGAAAAACAAAGTAGGAAAATACACGAACCAAGCATCTACTTGGACGAAACAAATCACCCAGAAAGCACAGATAAAGACAGAGAAAATTAGGATGTTAGCTATTTCCCTGCAAACCCATGACAATGACTCACAGAATCAATTGTACCAAACAGACGATTGTTGGGAGAAAACACGATCATCAATGAAACAAAAAAGCAGCAACAAAGCACACAAAGGAGGCAGCTATGAGCTCATCGCAACTCCTGTTTGAACAAATTTCATGGCTGTAAACATCATGCAATTCAGTGTAACTGTACTGTAGGTTAAAGGAGAGGCTTAATTCCTAATGCTTCACCAACTCTAAACTTTAGACCACTAAGACATTCTTTTGGTGGAGGCTGCAATTTTGACAGAAATGAGGGCTTGACACTTTCTGGAAAATGTGGTCACAAATACGAGCTTGCATCCTTAACACTCTTCTCTCCTTCCAGAAAAGCTGACTTTTGCATGATTATTCACTGGAAAAATGTCCTCATGCAAAGAAATTTTTTGTAGGCAACCAAGAAGCAGAACTCTGAAGAAATATATTATGAAATCATCACGAGGTACAAGTAACACCTAAATATGTAGCAGCAGTCTCTTAATTAAACCTTCTTCTGGAATTAACAGGCAATTCCGATAGGCACCACTTTGCTGCCTTTCCTCAGATCTCATTTTTAAGCAAACCTCTTGCCTCAAAAACTCTACGAGTTCCAAGCACCTTATGGAAACCTGTGGGAAAATGGAAGCAAACCTAGGTCTAATAAGACATCAGTAGACAACATCACGGCAGAATTTCAAACTGTGGGGAGTGGAACTTAACAGAACTGAAACGGTATTTCATGAAAAGCTTCCTGAATTGTGAAGCTTCTTAAACAGATTTTACTGTTCAAAATTTCACCACTTACCCCCTGTAGCACAGTATGTGAGCAATGCTTTTAAAAACGTTTACCTCTATGCAATGTGTCACAGTGCTGATTATAAAAATTTGTCCACCACATGCCGCCCAAATGGTCTCCTCCATCACAAGTAGACTTCTAACAGGCAGAACCCCCAGTTTAACTACCTTCTGGGGTTCCGTGTTCCATGTCCCATCTTCAATAAAAAAGAAGAAGAAAGGTTATACACAACAAAATAGTAATCTTTGTTTTAAAACAGTTTTGAAAACACTATATCTCAAGCCTACTGCTTGAACTCTGCAATTTGTCACTTCAAGCTACACTGTGATTTATGTATGTTTAATTTTAGCTTCCAGGGCAAGTTTGTAAGGGTAATACAACATTAAGGGAAAAACCAAAACCAAACACTCATATATTTGTTAACTGAACAAATTTTATCTGGATTAACTGATAAACAAGGAAACCCACATTGCTGTTTTGATACAACTCTTTCCTTTCCAAAGGAAATACAGTCAGAAAGCCAGGGCTGATATAATTTTCTCCAATTCTGGAGGAGCTCACAACTGACCTATTTCAAGGTGAATCAACTTCCAACTAGGACAGAATCATCCTTCATGTGAAAAGTAGTCAGCAATATTTTTACTGTAGGTTCTCAGTAAAGCAGATGTAACTCAGATGACTCTCTACGAGCACATTGATGGAATGGACTTCTTGCTACTAGATGCTTAATTTAAAAAGGAAAATGTTTTTAATAAAGAAATTAAAACTTAATTTTGTGCCACAGTTTCACTTTTCCTATTTTTTCTGCTAACTATAATCCACAGTATTTTCGGTGGACTGCATTTAGAAGATTCAAATTATATTATGTATGTGTATGTGGTATAATCAATTATTCAGAGACCTGATAAAAATTGCATGCTGTCGCTTACCGCTTTGGTCACTCACTTTGAAACAAGGCTTAGCAGATTATTTCTCTCCAAATTTATGAGCTAGCAACATGGGCTTCTTGAAATAGTTGTAGCTGTGTCTTTTATAGAAATGATTTGACACACTAAATATGTCAATAATCATTTTAATAGTTTTATATTAGTTTATTTCTATTGTAAGCGCTCATTGAACATAAAGTCTCAAAGACTGCACTTCTATCCATTATGCTTTAGTAATAATATCAAAATCTGCTGAAGTATCTTTTTTTATACTGAGACAAAGCATGTCAAGAAGGCCCTATTTCCTCACTTTAAAGCCTTCTCCCTGCATAAGCTGCAGAAAAGTTGTCTACTGACACTGGTTTCGACTCAGTAACCATTTAAATTTTGATTGATGAGACCAAGGTAAACACATCTTTAGGCAAGTACTTAAGTACAACTTCTTTTCTTTTTCTCCAGATAACAAGTGCATCTTTTATTACCTAAGTAAAGGGGTATGAAATTTCCTGCTTCACAATAACAGCAGCAACAACAACAACGAGAAGCCTCAGCTCCGGAGTACTTCTCATTGCTTCTGCCATCTGCATGATACAACCTTCTCTGAGTCATTCTCAGGATGTGGCTCTCTTTCAAAAGCATCTTTGTAAAAATGACATTTATTTCAGGCCGTCAAAATAATTTTCATTATTTTAGTTTGCAAGTGAGAAGAGTATTTCCAGTTATTAGCCTGCAAACTCTCCCAGCGATGACAAAGTCACTCTGTGTTCTTCGTGACTCATATGTACCATTAGTAACAAAGAAACTTCTGGAAAAGTTTTCATTTGCTAGCAACCACATTATCTTCAAATTAAATTCTTCGGTGGAGGCTGCCCGTACCCTGTGAACGCTCTAACCACTGCAGGCAGTTCAGTGCAAAGCCTTCAGGGAGCGGAGCCGCACGCGTGTGCGTGTCCTGACCTCCGTTGCCTAAGTTATGCTGACTGCAGAAGTTGTAACAGCATCCAGTACGTAGCACCCTCATGCTTGCTTTTCAGGGATAAAACCAGCATAATTCTAGTATATTCTCACTGTCTCTTCTGAAGGATAAAGACCGTGAATTTGGGCAAAGAGCAGATATGCTGAGCGAGAAGCTATCTGTTCTTCTGTAGTTATATTTTCACACGGAACAACACATTAACATACAGACAAACCCATTCACTGAACTCAACAGCTCTTTCTCTTAAGTACATTCAAATTATACGTTAATCTATATGTAAAGCATAGCTGATACTTAAGTGACAGGTGAATGAGGATTTTCAGGATCTCAACTTTGGACTTAGATTTAAAATTTGCTTAAATTTCATTTCAAACATCTGAAGTTTTTTTGTTTAATTTGGATCTTTATGCCCTCAACTTCCATGCAACTCCTCAGATGGCTAAGCATTAAACCATGTTATTAATTTTGATCAAGTCTTACTTAAAATTATTAGCTAGCACTTGTAATAGCTTTTGAGTGAAAAGGAAAATTAGTACTGGTGTCAGGTAGAGTTAGATTGCAAAATAAAAATCCTAAAATGGGCAAGAAGGTGAGTTCAGTATTACCAATGTTATGAATACTACCAGTGTTATGAATAATTGATTCAACAAAAGCGCATATCAAAATTCAGTTCTCACAAAACCATTTTCTGTTCGTGCTGTTAGCACAGCACTTAATAATCCAGTTAGCTTTAAGAGTTCAGTGGGACTGGACAGACAAAAAAGGTGAGATAGATACCTGATGTCTTTCATGGTACCATGACTTCGTGCAAAGAAACTGCAATCCCACGTGGTATATTGGCCCAGGAAAAATCCAAAGCTACCACTCTACCCAAACACCCTAGCTATGTGATAAGGCTGTTCTGTAGTACCTTTTTATTTCTTCCTGCAAACATTGCTGTCTTCCAGATCAGACAGCATCTGAGACAGATGAGGGGGAAAACAAGGGCAGGGGCAGTCTCTCCAGCCTAGTAATTCAGGCAGTATTTAAATGATGGGTCAGCTGTGTTCTGGTCCCTGCCTCAGTGAATGCTTAATTAATTATGCGAAGCAGAACGGCACCAGGAGGAAAAACTAAGCACTGTGCATCTCTCTCCTCTTATTTTGTAGCAGCCAGGGAAATCTCTTGAGAGTTGGAAGCATGGGTACAAATCCTCTCAAGCAAGGCAAAGGATTAAGCCTGGTAATCCAACATGCTTCTGTTAATGCTTTAACCACAGGCCGCTGGCTCAAAGCAAGATCATGACTTCATTTTGCTGACCAAGAATTTTATCACCCATTGGCAAAACTACTCAGCAAGTCTGCGTCTAGTTCACACATTGTTTCAAGACTATCAAAAATCACACTTTTAAGAAAACATAATACTCTCTCTGCTTTTCTCTCCAGATCTCAGCTCAGCAGACCCTACTGAATACCTGCCTGCAGCACAGACTTCATGCTTGACGTTGGCTATTTCATGTTATCTGTCTGATCCAAAGTTCACTGCTTCTAAAAATCCAAGTGGTAAGAAATATTATCTCCATTCTACCTGATTCAAGACATACTTATGTAAGTAGGTCCAACAACTGGCACTATCCATGTATTTCAAATTAGGCGCAGCACTTGCAAAAGATATGGAACAGCTTCGTTTGATGTTATAAATCCTTGGATAGTTACTGATTTAATAAACTCATTTTTTTGTAAGAAAGAAGAAAACAAGCATGAAATAGTAGCTGAGATGAGATTTTGTTGGCAGAAGTTTTAAGGCATACAATGGGACAACGCCAGTGCAAGGAGCCCAACAAACTATTTTCTGAAGAGCAGGACTTGAGCAAAAGAAATATAAGCAATGGAGATGTATATAAGGCAACTCCCAGAGACCTGGCTGGAGAATACCTACAGGAGTGCCCACAGAAGTGTGGCTTGTCTTAAAATTCTGTTCAGCTGAGGCCTTGTTTCTGTTCTTTAAATAAGCATTGGTTTAGTTTTAGGAAGATTTTATGATATAAAATAAATAATAAAAAGATATAAGATTTAAGAATGCTGAAAAGCCACAGACAATAAACTCTTCTTCTACCTATGAGGTAAGTATATGGATACTGAATGAGATGCAATTGCAGTACATACACTCCATAACCAGAGGCTAGTCTGTATGGGGAAAATCAAGTTATCTGCACCCTGAGCAAATAGAAGATCAAAGCCTGACACCTGAGGAAACAGGAAGGAAACAATGGGAGAAGAGATAGAGGTTTTCCTTCTGCTTTCTGAGAAAAGTCCGTACAGGTGTTAAAAACACATAAAGATTACTGTATTTGCAAGTTTTAGTTGACTCCGATCTTAAAACTGACCACATTAATGCAAGTACAGACTCTTACTATAGATACACCAAATGCCTAGTACGCAAGACATGACTGACAGTCTCTGAAACATTACTGTAATAGAATACAGGCATCTATATGAATTGCAGGTACAGCTATTTGCAGGAATGAGATGCACCTACAAAATCTGAGAATGGGGTCAAATATAAAAACAAAGGGGCTTCTAGAAATAAGATGTCCTAACTTCTGATATTGGCATATTAGATGAATACTTAAAACATGAGAACACAGTTTTTAAGCACTCTTGTGTCTATGCACTAATAGATCTGTGTTATGCCACTATTGGTAATACCCTCTGTAAGTTTTATTTCTCCAGTAGCTAAGTGCCACATTTTATACCCCAATGCTGAACAGTATCTTGCAATGGTTGTATCAGGCTGTTTAGATGCATCAAAGGTAGGTATCTTATGCTCATAAAATATTTCTAAAACTTTAATGTATGAGGATATAATTTCCATTAGTGCATTTTGTTATTAGTCTCATGATTTTTATCAGTTATCCTTCTGTTCACTCACATTTAATCAGATAGGAGAAGTTTTAAAACAATGTTAATTTTATAGGACAGAATGTTGGCTATTTTATCTTTTTGTGGTTTGTTTCCACAAAACCCAATGAAGGAAAGTACTATTATTTTACAATAATTTAGAAGTTGGTAATTTTTGTAATTATAAATTTATTGGTGGTCTCAAGTCTTCATATGAGATAACCTAATAAAATACAGTTTACCTCCTCAGAAAGACTTTTTAAAGTTTGTAGTAGTTTTCCCTTCCTTTACACTTTCAGTCAAGCTGAACTGAACATGCTTTTTTGTTGGTAGCTTCCTCTCTTGCTTAGCAGAACTATTGATGATTTCAAGAGAGCTGCCAACACAGCCCTGGGAACAGTGGTTGTTGGTTAATTTGTGCAGTGGAGCACAAACATTTTTTCCATCACATGGTACCTAAACCAGCATTGTTGAGGAGTAAGATGGTAGCTACAGAAGTAAAAAGTTTAGCATATTTCTTATCACTTGGAAATCAGCTGGGAGACTCAGGTCTGCTCTTCTAAACAAGGTGCAACTAGCAATGTCCTGTGCTATACACACAATTATTTGGGTGTTGGACTAGATGACCTTTTAAAAGCTCCCTTCCAATGCCAAATATTCTATGATTCTATGATTTTTTCCTACATATGCAACAAATTCTTCAGGCTAAATAGCTGACAGAGCTCTACCTAAAATTATAGAGAGGAGTGGCGCTGGAAATCCCAGCATGAGACATGCAAATAAGACTGACAGCAATGTCAACATATTTCTGGCAACAAGTATTAGGTGATATGGCTAACAGTGATAACACGGTGATACACAGTCAAGACAACAGTATTTATTTCTTTCTCAATATCACTGCTGTAGTCCTCTCCCTAACAGCTTAATACCACTCCTTACTTTTCATAGCAATACCTCTCATCATGTCTACTTTAAGTGGTGATCACATGCCAGAACCACGCTCTTCAGACACACTGAAGCAGTGCGTGCATCCACCCAAGCTCTGAAGTTTGACATCAGTGCTTTACATTCCACATATTCCTCCCATCCTACATTTGTCAAAGTACACAACTGTCTTGCCAAATTGATCAAGGTATCATGCCAATGAACTGACCTGCTGCCCCTTCACTGTTGTAAGTGTTTCCCCTTACTCTCATATTTTCTTTCAGCTTTGATCTTTTTCCCTGACATTATTCTGCTGAAAATGATCACTGATAAGTGTCATGAGGACTCTTTGGACAGGTAAGTCATCAAAATTCTTGACCAACTTCAGAGCTGCCTAAGTTTTTGCCAGTGAAGTCTCTCTGAAGAATGTAAACTTCTGTTCTGTGCGTGGCCAGAATTGCCTCAGCTGTTGTTCTGGTTGCACATTCAATTGCAATCCTCAAAGTTGAGCTTTTCCTCCTTTCATAAACCTCAGGGCCAGAATCTTGCAGCGTACACCTACAGGAACAGGCTCCACAAAAACCTACTAGAAAACACAGCTTTCATTAAAACATGCAAGCGACTTTCTCTTAGGGGTCTGTGGGTTCAGTTCTCTCTATGGCAAAAGATTCACATCAGTATCTTTGAGTTTCCAGAAGAGACCTCTAGCCACCCAGGCAAGGGCCACTCCGACTGGCAACGGCAGCATGCCCAATCCCTTCTTCACGTTAAAGCTGAGCCACTCTTGAAAGAAAGAGTTAAAGACTGGGTGAGAAGAAACAGAGAAAAAGTTTATGTATTAAATGATCATTTGATAAAATAGAGATCTCTTCAGCTGACAACCTAGCGCCTTAGCTGTTAGGTTACTATACGAGAAACTACATGTCCCATTTCTCCCATCCCATCAAAAAAAAAAAAAAAAAAGGCACAATTCATCCTCTGCTTAAGAAACTGATCACAGGTACAAGCTGTACACCGCGACTCACAAGTGGCACTTCTGTAGTTCAGCAGCACCTGGAAGTAGGTTGACATTAGAAATGCCTTGTTTCAATTTCTTACTGGTTTGCTTGGACATTTCTCTCTACTCAGAGAGTCACAAAACAGTTGAGGTTGGAAGGGACCTCTAGAGCTCATCTGGTCCAAGCCCCCTGCTCAAGCAGAGTCACCTAGCGCTGGCTGCCCAGGACCGTGTCCAGACAGCTTTTGGCTATCTCCAAGGACGTAGACTCCACAACTTCTCTGGGCAACCTGGGCCAGTGCTCAGTCACCCTCACAGTAAAAAAGCTTTTCCTGCTGTTCAGAGGGAACCTCCTGTGTTTCAGTTTGTGCCCACTGCCTCTGGTCCTGTCACTGGGTACCACTGAAAAGAGCCTGGATCCATCTTCTTCCCACCCTCCCTTCAGGTATAGACATCGGTAAGATTCCCCCCTGTGCCTTCTCTTCTCCAAGGTGAACAGTCCCAGCTCGGCCCTTCCTCACAGGAGAGATGCTCCAGTCCCTTCATCATCTGAATGGCCTTGTGCTGGCCTCTCTCCAGTATGCCCCTCATACTGAGGAGCCCACAGCTGGACACAAGACTCCCAAGTGTGGCCTCACCAGTGCTGAGCAGACGAGAAGGATCACCAAGAACTGTGAATTTACTTCTAGGGGTGAGCATGCAAGGGCTTGCTGTGGGTGCTGTACACATACCAATCACACGCTGAAAGGACAGGCGTTGCAATCAAGGCAGTATGTCTTTTTTGTGCCTCTATTCTCTCATCTTAACCAAACTCTTTCTGAAACTACTAATATATTAATTCTTCTGCTCTTTGCCACAGTCATTCTGAGTTTTTATTTTCTCTTTCCTGTTCGTCTCCAAGCTCTTTGCAAGATTTTATGGAAAGGAAATGTATATCAATGTCTAGAAGAAAGGAAGTAGCTGGAACTGACTACAGTATATCAGGAACAATACACCTATATTATATCAAGATTGCAATTTCCCTTTCCTAAAATACTTTTGTGAATGGAAGTCAAACACGCGCTGACCTTTTTTGCTATGACATCACTCAGAAAACACATCTGCTGGGCTGCCTGCAACCATCACAAAGAGGTTTTGTTATGTTTTTTAAACAAAGACAATACACTGTACTTTCTCCTTAACCTCATCTAGAAGTGTTTTGCCTGGAAATATTCCCAATAATTCAGCCTGAGGCAAACACTAAATACACAATATTTCTGACTGATAACTGTGCAAATGTTAATAGCACTGGAAACAAGTTCCCATCACACAAGGTGTCAGAAACTTTACAATGTGCATCACTACCATTCTTATATATAACAGCATTATATATATCTTATAGCAGCATTAACTCTTTCACGGTTCCCCAAATTAGTCTTGTCACATACATAAAATTAAGGATTATTAAGGATAATTATTAGGGTTCCTGTTCTTAGGATTAACATATTAGCTGACCTACATCCTAGTCCTTCTGTGACATTTTCACAGATCACCATGCTAGCTCACATTTAAGAACTGAGTAGATTTTATGGTATCAGTGCTCCATTGACTTGGCTTTTAATTTATGTTCAAATACATTCAGGCTCAAGTACTTTTTAACTTGTAAGTGAAAATACATGGATACAGACATGTCTCAGTGAAACATGAGTACCCCTCCATAAAGGAAGAAGCCTCACTGTGCACCTTCAACTCCCCACTAATACAGCATGTGTTGCTTCGTTTACTATACATACTTCTTAGCTCCCATTTTAAATAACTTAAGACTTTCTGCAGCCAGAGAGCAGTCTGGATGCTGCTGTTCCCTTGTGAAGAAAGTCAGAAGAGAGCACTTGCTGTTTCTAAACAAGCTGGGTATTTACATGCATTGAGCCATCTGAAAACAACAGGAGAAATTAGAGCTGTCTGGGTACTGAACACCTAATGACAGAAGCTGTGAGTCTTTGACTGCATAAAGGCATCGAGCCTCAGTGACTGAACTGATCCACTATGCTTTCTGCCAACAGAGCAAAAAACAAGGATCGCAACTCTAATAGAGACTGCAAGATGGATTTTCATCCTAGGAGAAAGATAACTCCTTCTCATTCATGGAGTCTCACAACAGACTGCACAACCATTTCACCTGTGCATTCCACAGCATTTGTCCTCCTCAGGCTTCAAATCAAGATGCCTTGCAATGCAGTGACCGTATTTCATGTTCACTCTTAAATCTTTCCTTAATCTCCTTTTATGCCAATAGACCAAAACCCAAGTTGAAGTGCATGGCTGGAACATAACCCCTTCTGTGGAACAGACGGTGACCCCGATGAATTACACACAGCTCTTAGGAGGCTGCAGTCCCCCTCCCTCCCGTTTCACCGCTAGGATTCCTTTGTTTGGTAAAATAGGTCAGTGCTCATAAAAACACCCCTCAGGGCTGGCTGCCTCACATGACCACAGCAGCCAGCTATAAGGAATATGGATGCTAACATGGGAGCAGCTGATTCGCACAACTTTCATGAGGCATGGAAAACTGACATAACACACACAGACCACGCTGTAAGGGAAGAGACTATAAGATGAGTCAGAAAAAAAAGAAAAATCAACGTGTACTTCCCAGAGCTTCAGCGATCCTGAAATAGACTGCGACAGGCTCCATGAATATCTAGCTGCACAGAACTGGTATCTTCAGAGGAAGATAAAACAGGGGATGCTATGATCCTGGTCCACACGACATAGCCTCCAGCTCATAATGTAAATCAGTCCAGTTAAGAGCTCTGCCCCATCCTTAACATCCTCTATAGATACGCAACCCATGCATCCTTTCATACCTATACTGCCAAGGATGCCACTCATGTTTTTGAAATGTCTTTTTCTGGAAGAAGCTGAGTGATAGCCGTGGCACTCTTAAACAGCTTGAACACACCAAGCCCTTCCAGAGAAGACAGCAGATTCACTTTAGTACCCCACCCGTGGAATACAGAGACTGAAACATCAAAAATGATGTTATGAGACCAGGCCTCACTCCCGTGCCTCCAAAACAAAGAAAAATTTGCTATCCAGTGGTTAAAAAAAAAAAAAGTGTTTTAAAGAGAACTGAAATCTAACGTCTGGCTTCAGATCAGAGACAACTGCTCACCAGGAAACCCACTGGGTTGAAGATGACAAGGAAATCTCTTCCCCAACACTTTTTTCAGATTCTTCATTAATTTAAAAAAAAAAAAAAAATTTGCATCCTGTACCCTTCCCAAACTAAGTCTTTGTATGATCTAACACTGGACATGTAACTTGTCCCAAGATCCTGAGCTTGGCTCCTGATTTAGCGGCTGGCAGGATGCAGCAGCCGAGGAACAGCGCCAGACCAAGGCAGCCGCACTCTTCACAGGGGCCACCTCGCTGGCAAAGTACAACCACCATTGGTATGCAGCTCACACCAGCAAGGTACACCAGACCCCTGCTGGCTCTGCACTTTGCAAGGTTAGGTGTGTGAACATCTCACTTAAAAACTCAGGTTTCAAACTTTGAGTAAAGCCTCATTGATTTTGAACTGAATTAACTACGTACCTATGCCGCACTGCGGGAAAGTTAGTGCGGCGTCCTGGA
>NW_010550325.1:0-16238 GCF_000687285.1 Phaethon lepturus | reverse complement strand
ACCGCTCTGGAGCGGAGAGTTCTGGTTCAGAAGTATCACCCGGGATTCTCCTTTACCCAAACTGTTTTAGCCAGTTCCTTAGCTAGATACAAACCAACCAACTGGGACGCTAACGGAAAAAGGAGTCCTGCTGTGAAATATATCAGCCACACACATAGGAAAGACTTGTCCTATCTGTACAGTAAAAATGGAGTTGTCATTTCAAACTACATATACAGGAATCTCTACCGTTAGGGAATGTCTGTCTTTCATAAACACCAGCACTGGGTAGTTGAGGGGAACTAGCATTGTGCTGTATAAAATACAGTATGCTGTCTGTCATCACATAAACTGCTGGCCTCTTGTAACACTGAGGAGCTTAGATTTTAAGCTAAGGGACACAAATCAGTTTTCATATGTATCATATGGTAAAAGTGGGAACAGTATCAAAGTTTCTACTATCCTTCAAAAAGGGAAAACGAAGTGTGGAAAGTCTTTTCAGAAGTACTGAAAAGTGTAGAACCCTTAGTTCAGCAGTTTTACAGAGAATTTTCAGAAAATACCGTAGTGGAAAACTACTTCTGCCAAAATATACTGACATGGGAGTTCCTCAGGATGTTATCAAATCATATCACTATATTACCTTCTGCTTTTGTGTAGATCGAGATGTTTCCATTTACCAAACCAGCAAACAAGTATTGAGACATATACGTTAAGCTCATAACAGTTGATTTTTCAGGAGTGAAGAAGTGTTGAAGTCGAATTTTCTTTGAGCCTTGGCAACTTTTGTAAATAGAAATGCTATAAAAAGAAGCAAGAAAAAATAAACCTGTGAAATTATGTTTTATTTAGCTCTTATTAGAATATGCACCAAAGAAGTTTAGCCCACAGTATTGGGCGGGGGCAGGGGGGTGGTGGTGGTGTAGATTTTTTTCTTCCATTCATAGAAAGATGCATATGGAAAGGAGTATCCTGACCCTCCAAAATGTCTATGTAGAAAATTTGCAATTACTTAACATTGACATATGACAACACTTTTCATATTATCTTATCTGGAGAAACATTTATTCAACAAAGAGACATAATAAAAATTCTTCTTAAAGTCCTTATTATGAGTCTACGCAAAACTTTCTATTAGTTAAAATATGGATTAAATATTACCTTAAGAACTAGGGAAAAGAGAAGAAAAACTCACTACCAGACATCAATTAAATTTAAAATTCCCACCTTTCCTACAGATTATCAGCATGGGTATGTTAGGAATATTGAATAATTAAATCTGGAATTAATTACTCTTCACAAGCAAAGACAATCAGTACAATTAGACGTCGGAATTTCTGGAAAAATAGAATTTTCTCCTTCATTTATACTGGTTAGAAACCCCTTCAAAAATCATGTTAGAGCTAGTGAAGGTGTACGTATGTGACTACAAGATCTGTTTGCTTATTGACTTCTAAGTTTAAAAAATGTAGTCTTGTTCTTCAATATAAGTCACATGATGACTCAGTAAGGTCAGAACATGTTTGAATTGTCCATATTATGGACATATTCATGTCCATGGACATGTATGGACATATTTATTATGGACATATTCATGTCCATAATAAACAGCAACATTATTTATTTGAATGACAAATCCTGCACAATACCACATGGAGAAGGTTAATGGGTTCCTCATTTAACACTTTCTCATTCTGTACATTTTCCAATACCTAAAGATTATGTTGTAACATTACAAAAGTAGTATTTATATTTTTCAGACATGATTGAAAGAGGATTAATTCATTATACAAGATACACATTATTTTAATTCCAAAGACTACATAGTGTATTTTTTCCTTGATTTAGGTAGAAAGGATAAGATCACTGGGTATTTGTGGATTCTTTTTTAAAAAGAAAACATTTTCTTGGAAGTATCACATGATTTTGCTTTAGAATAGTAAACCTAATGAATAAATCATACACAGTACATTAAAGATGAGAATCACCTTCCTTCTTCCATGCCAAGGCAAATAGTAGGCACATTAGAAGCTTTTGCAAGAACATTTTCAGAGTCGAGAGCCTTATTTTGCTCTTTCTGTTTCTCCTCCTCTGGTATGTAGACCATGCAGAGAATTCGTGATTCCACATTGAAGCACTCAATAACCTTGGGGCCGGAGCTTTGAAATGAGACTATTGCAATCTGGCCCATCTGATTAGTACAGCTGCCAATCTGAATTGGAAAGAGAAAAGAAAAAGAAAAGACCAGGACTGATACCTGTCTCCAGGAAGATCAGCATTAACAAGAATGAATGACTGGAAAGTTAACTGAAGAGTGCCTCTCAAGTTATGTGCATGAATATGCATTTTCATGCATTAAGACATAAACAAGAAAATAATACAGCACAAATACAGTAGCCTTCCAAACATTATGCACACAAAATTCCCTTGTATGCTCATAAAAACAATTCTTTCTTTTTTGAAAGGAGAAATATTATGGCATATTCTGATGTCTCACTCGTATGTGTATATGTATATATAAGTAATGCAATTGCAATAAGTACCTGTGTAACATATTATTTTAATAACCAGTGTTCTAAGTTATCTTAGATTCTCTTAAAACAGATAATATAGCAGACACCTGTCCTTTGCAGGTCTACAACTAAATGCTCTGCCCCAACAGAAAGAGGGATTAATATAATCCCTTTTGTAAACTTGCTGATAAAGGATGCTAAACTCCTCCCTGATCCAGAACTAAGTATCATCAATATGTCCACAAATCTGTAAATTTTAGGGAACTGGGAAGAGTAAAGAAAAAAATGTCTGCCCAAGCAGCCATAAGCGTTTTTACATAGTAACTCTTTATGTTTATAGGAAATGAAAAAAACATGGCAAAGAGAAAGAAAGAACATTTTGTGGCAGTAGAAAGATTTCATTGGCATATATTTGTGATGAGTGTTTACAAATAACAAAGACAATAAGAAATTACACAAGTCACTTTGAAAAAGACCAAAAGCTATTCCTAAATTCTACTTTGAATTCACATGGGTTCCCTTAAAATTTCAGTATTGTAGTAACAAGAAAAGCTACTGAAATCATTAGCTGTTTTTTTAAAGTATTGGCTGTCTCACTTTGTCTGCTGGAGTATCTGCATATTTGGGGTCATAACAATATGCCAGAAGAGTTTTTTTTCCTGTGTACCAACTTAAACAGATTATTCATGGCTAAAGCATTTTTAAAATATGGAAACAGACAATAAGACACTGTGAGCTCATATGGGTTTTAGCAGCCCTCATTTTAAATTAGCACATTACTCACTTCTGAATGTGCCCAGCACTTTGGAATTCATTCTGTGCCACACTAACAAATCACATACACACAAGTGACACCCTACAGAGAACACTGAGATCACATGGACAAAATTACTAGCTATCCTTTATAGAAGTCCATTTTAAACAAAAAAAAAAAAATAGAGAAAAGAACAAACCAAAATTTATTTCAGATCCACAAGTTGCTGTGACTCACAAAAAACAATGCAGAGAAACAGGAGACAACCCCATTTTTAGCTTTTAAAGATTACGCTTACCCAAAGAAAACCATGTTCCATAGCACAGGAATCTGACTCCGTTTCACCAGAGAGGTACGGTTCAGGATTATAAGCAGCACATTCAATCTTAAAGGAAAAGAGAGCAGTTACCACATTAAAAAGATACGCATGTTTCTGCCTAATGTAGTGTATAATTAACTAAAGCATTTAAGGGTATCAAAGAATCACAGAAGGCAAGAAGTCGGTTTAGTCCATCCGGCTTCCCCTGGGCAGGGTCAGCTGCATGTGTGTTGCTCTCGACACATTCCTTATCTACTTTTACACATATTAAAAGCCAAAGACTACAAATTCTCTAGCTGATCTGCTCAAATGCTTCATGACCTTTATTAAGTTTTTCCAAATACCCAACCTAATGTCATCCTTGCCGTAATCATTAGTCTGTTACTTCTCATCACAGCCACCAGGTACCTCCCTTCTGCAGTGTCCTTTTACATATAATGCTGGTCTATGTCATGACCCTGACTGAGTCTCCTTTTCATTAGGATAAATTATCACTTAACATTATCACTTAATTTAAAAATTTATTTTTTTTTCCCTAAATTCTTGATTATTATCACTTTTCCAACTGCCACCTCTCTGGCAGATATATCAGCTCCGTATCTGAGAGTGCAGAACTTTCTCACGTGGAAACACTATTCTGTCAATCAAAGCTGTTAGCAGTACTACATCATGATTACCTCTCCTGAAGCCTGTTTGTACACATCCCATTGATTATTTGCTCTTTGTAACAATATTACATTCTTAACCAACTCTTAGCTTGTTGGTCTATTAAAAATTACTTTTACAGACTTTCTACTCAACCACCTCCTCAATCTGTACTTTATTTCTGCCTGAGCATACCATGTGTCTGTCCTACTGGCCATCATCTCCCTTTTTTTTTTTTTCCCCATGAAATTATTTCTCTCCAGGTGCTTTACTCATTTTGAATGCTATTGCTATCATCCATAATACTTCTACTCCCTCTCAACTTCATGTCAGCATATTACTGTCAGTAAATTAATAACCATACTCATGACTTTATCTTGCAGGCCATTTTAGAAAAATCTGAAAGCTACACCAGACTCAAGATCTATATTTAAGTCCATCCCAACTCTGAAAATCATTCAAGCACCAAGGGCTTGAAAACAGGCATTCTTATGAGCAGTCACGAGTTTCTATTTTCCCTAATTTCACTAATATCCATGTCAGAGCTCCCTAAAGCTTATGTAAACACTTTACAATATATACAAGAAATTCATAACTGTGCACAGAATAAAAAGGTTTCTGATGAGGTGTGATACTACATTTTTAGACAAGATTCTTTATAACTCACACTGATGTTCTCATCTCAGACATCAATGTCATTGTGATAACATCGCAGTACTAGAGACAATTTGGTTAGTAATGACTTGGACAACTTCTCCAGAGCCTGGCAACATCACCTCCCAACAGTGAATTTAAAAAAAAAAAAAAAAAAAAAAAAAAGAAAAGAAACAAGCAGGTACAACAGAGTTCTAAATTCCCAGTTTACTTAATTTTCAAAAGTGCAAAGAATTTCACAAATCTCCCTGAAGTCAGCAGGCATCACCAAGTGATTAGTAGTACTGAAAATAACGTTCTGTATTCACCAACGCAATTCACTATAAGGATAAAAGATGGAAACCAATAGATGACAAAAAGAGAAAAGAAAAGGAAAAAAAAAAAAAGAGCTATCCATGACAGTCTTAGCACGTCTCATTTAACACATGCTGAAACTATCTACTCATAGTGGTGATTTACAGTAACTGACAGCTAAATACATCACTAGTAAAAGAAAAGACATCCGGCATGCTGGTTATTTCTTGGGCTGTTTGTTACATCTCTGTGTTATTTTGCATCTTGGTCAAAACCGATCATGTTTTTCCACAGTTAAGCCCTGGCAGTTTAGCTCTCAATCTTGTCAGGAGCCTTTGCCTGCGGTGTAAACTTGCTCTGATGGAAGAGCAGCCTGAAGAGCACGCAGGGAGATAACAAGCAAGATCAGCCAAATAAAAGGTCTCTCCCCACCCCAAGCTGTGGCCTGAAATCCAAACTGCAGCTGAGGCTGCAGAAAACCACCAGTAATACTGAGATCATCTTTTCCAATAATATCAAGGACTCGTGAACATCAGGCATGACAGCTGGGCTCACACTCACATGTTATCTTTAGGAGCTGCAAAACCGGCAAAGTTGTCCCAGCGCTCAGGCAAATACTGCCACACGCTGCGTTCTCCTGAGGTGACCACGGCAAAGACCATCACCCAACTGTAGGGGCAACAGACTTTCCTTTTCTTTCAAAACAAGCAGATTCTGTTGTAACTTGCTTACAGGAGCTGAGCCTGAGCCTTCAAGGCTCCTCGCACGGACCTACAGGACTTTCAAACGCAAGGCTCTAAAGACACATAAATATTTTAAGTTTCTGAAAAAAAAGAAAATTAGCTTGGCAATTTCACCAGTGGTGACTTTAGAAAGTATTCAATGCAGAAAAAGTTGATTGTTTAAAAAGACAAGAATGACTACAATTGTATGGGGGACTAGAGATTTCAGTAGACTTTGACCGCTGTAAACTGCAGCTCTGCTCTGAAAACCAGAATCATTACAATGGCTTGATTTAACACCGTTACACATTTCAAATGCATTTCAAGCTAGCAATTATTTTCCCCCAACACCCAGGCCTGTATACTCACACTTGAAGTGAAGCTGCCAGCTGAACTTCCCTCCTGTGTAGGCTTTCCTAGCAATGAGGGTCTGCAGACTTACTGCTCGAAGCAATCCCATGCGATGATGTTAATTTAACATTGGGATTCTGGCCATACATATCTAATTTTATTTCCATTAGTGTTTTTGCACAAGCCTAACTGACTGATGGTCAATAAGAAATCCTGTTGATGCACAGGAAAAAAAAGAGTATCCAGCACCCTTCCCTTCCATCTGTTAGTCTGGACATGAGATACTTCTTTTCATCATTAAAGCCAGTGGTTAATGTGACTTCAAACTGACACATTACTTTAGGAAATGAACCATTAAGACTACTTCTGTATCACTGTTCAGAACGGAACTACATTTTATATCAGACCCCATAAAACTCAATGTTAAAAATTATTTTAAAACTGTTGCTCTCTGTGCACTAATGAAAAACAGAAACGTGAGGAGGATTCAACATAGAATCTTTGGGTTGGAAGGGACCTTTAAAGGTCATCTAGTCCAACCCCCCTGCAGTGAGCAGGGACATCAGCAACTAGACCAGGTTGCTCAGAGCCCTGTCTAAGCTTACCTGCAATGCTTCCAGGGATGGGGCATCTACCACCTCTCTGGGCACCTTCATGGTGAAAAATTTATATCTTATATCCAATGCAAATCTGCCCTCCTTTAGTTTAAAACTATTACCCCTTGTCCTATCGCAACAGGCCCTCCTAAAAAGTCTCTCCCCGTCTTTCTCATAAGCCCCCTTTAAGTACTGAAAGGCTACAATGAGGTCTCCCCGGAGCCTTCTCTTCTCCAGGTTGAACAACCCCAACTCTCTCAGCCTGTCCTCACAGGAGAGGTGTTCCATCCCTCTGATCATTTTTGTGTCCCTCCTCTGGACCCTCTCCAACAGGTCCATGTCTTCCCTGTGCTGAGGGCTCCAGAGCTGGACACAGGACTCCAGGTGGGGTCTCACCAGAGCGGCGCAGAGAGGCAGAATCACCTCCCTCAACCTGCTGGCCACGCTGCTTTGGATAAGGTTGGCCTTCTGGGCTGCAAGTGCACATTTCTGGCTCACATCCAGCTTTTGATCCACCAGCACCCTCAAGTCCTTCTCAGCAGGGCTGCTCTCGATCCCTTCATGCCCCAGCCTGTACTGATGCCAGGGGTTAGTTACACCAGTACAGGACATCTATCATGGAGATCAGACTCCTGCACTTTGTAAGCTGCAGGTTACTTTGGAGCCTCAAACACACACTTGGAAACCTCAAGACCAATTCAAATTCCCAGCATTTCTGTTTTCATTGAGTGATGAGCTTACATCTGAAAGTGAACATCATACTATGTAAAGGTAAACACTATGTTCCTTAGTGCCTCAAAGATGGCAGTATTTTGCATTCCTGTGATCCTCTTGGACCTTCCATTGCTCCTGGTCTTACACTCAAGGGAACTAATAGATGTGAACTAATAGATGTATTTACAATACGGTATTCTTTAGTAATTATATCACACAAGAAAAGCAATTGTAAACTCATATAAAAATTCTGTTCACCTTAAACTCCTGTTGCTTGGCCATCATCACTGGCATGTGTCTAACAAGGAGAGGATGTCTCTCCTTTTTGATTTGATTCCCATCATCTTCTACACAGAACCAACCTAACACGTTATCCTCCGCTGAAATGGAAAGAACAAACAACAAACATCCCACAATACTTTAACTGAATAACCACTTACACCTCTCTACAGGAAGAGAAAAGAATTCTGTTAGGATTGGTTAATAATGATCAGACTGTTCTTACGCCACATATGCATAAACAACAACGTAAAACTACGAGCAAAAATTCACTGTAGTAATTATATACATATTGATAATGCAAAAAAAAAGAACACCTTACACTAGCGAAATGTAAAGGGTGTTCTCTTAATGATCTTGTCGGTAGGTCATTAAAAGAAGAAAAGGCACATCAAACCTCTCCTCAGACTCTAGGAAATCTGTTTCGCAAATAGCATTTCTCTGCCTGAATAAGTGACATCACTACCAACTACTACTTATGACAATTATAAGAATCTTCCACCTGGAATGATGGAGGCATCCATTCTCTCTTCTGCTTTTGTTATTTTGCCTGCCTTCAGTGAGATACCATAAAAGCACTGTCTTTTGAGGATGTGCTGGTGAAACTTGCTTTCTAGCAAGTGCATATCCTCAGTGTTTCTCAATTTAGGCATTCAAAATCCCAGGTGTCTTTGGAAACCTATATGACCTGTGCAAACACAGGAGACTACTAACATCACAGGACAGCACATTCTTTATTGCTCCCACTGAGATCAGGTTTGTTTCTCCAGTGAAGACTACAGATTTATGTTAAAAAAAAAAAAAACAAACTCCCCTAAAAACTTCAGTTTTACATACCCAAATATAAAACCACTGCATTATATTAAAACTACACCTATAAATATATTTTGTGCTCAGAAAGCTAAAGAAACGAATCCAACAGCTTTACTGATATTTCCTAGCTAAAATCATTCTGAGCTAAAACTGAGAAACTTGAACCTGAAGTTCAAAGTTTAAAGTGTTAATAAGATCTGAAGAAGTAAATTTATAATGGAATAACTTCCTCATATGGCTGTTCTGTAACATAGCTCATTCTTGTTGATTTAGCTATAAGAACTATTAATGACTACCAGACTTCATTAAAATACTGTAGAAATTCTATTCCTTCATAACGAAACCCCCATCCTACCTATAACGTCACTACTTTGTAGTGCTACACACAATCACTACTATTTACTGTATTGCAATTTTAACACCAGATCGATTTTCACACAAAAAAAATTCCTAAACAATAAAGATTAAAGAAAAATCCACGGTACATTGAGAGCTATCTTAACCTGTAAGGAAATGTAAGTAACTAAGAATTACCAAGGGCTAGTTTAGCCATTTGTAAATTGTTGATCCATGACTGTTTGATGGCAGGAGTAAATGTATTGAATACAGCTGTAAAGAAAGTGGGCCGCCCGGACCTGCAAGACAAAAAAAAGCCACACTCAATGCACTGAGCATGAGATACAGTCAAGGACAGAAGTGTTGAGGCTAACTGTGGAGACAGAAGAGAGGGAAGAGCTACAGATTCCCAAATCCTCCCCGGTACATCTAAGCTTAATACATAAGCGCATTTAGTAAGTTTTGTAATCAAGATTACTACTGACTTGTCCTGTTTTCCTGGGAGTTGCAGCTGAATTCTACAGCGATCTGCCGCTCTGATTTCATCTTCTTTTTTCAAAATCAGTTTTTGTAAACCTGAGGTCCAGTCATGGGCTACAGATTGGTTTAAGTTCTGAAAAATTAAAAAAGCTAAGGTTCAACGCCAGCCTACTGGCCTATTTCCAACAGGCTAAATAAGGTGATCTCTGTATATAACAAACAATTCCTGGCACCTGGGCCTCATTTAATTCACATTTTAATCACAGATAATTTAGGCATATTCATAAACACATTTCAAAAATATCTGTAAAAAATTTGCTAACATATTTTATCTGATGATTTAACCTCACATTGCTTGGAGTTTGGTGATACACAAATGACATTCCCCAGCATCTGTCAGACTAAGAAATGTAAATTTGCATCAGGTGTACACACAAGCCTTTTACCTCATTTCAGTGAGTAGTTATACAGAACCCACAAATGGTGTTTCTAAAGAATATCTCATGAAAACTACAAATCATACTGCCAATACGTTTTTGTTCAAATCTTTGAGCCAAAATGTTTACAAAGCCATCATGAAAGATGTGTGTGGTTGGAATCTGTTTAAGTAGGATGCTGAAAAAATAACCCTCTGCAAGCTGAATGTTCAGTCACAGTGGGTAAAAAAGAACACCTGCATGACATTTAAAGCACCAACAGTAACAAGTATTCATACACAAAAGTACACTAATTTTCCACAGTCAGAATTTTATAAAAATTGAAGTCTTTTTCAGAAATAGAGAAGCATTCCTCAACTAAGCTGTTCTAATTATCTCACACATCTCCACCTGGAAACATTGACTGAATTTTAAGTTTTCAAAACCTAGTTGGCTCTGGCAGTATAGGTAGAAAAGTTTTGTATATATTACTGGGTGAATGTCTTATGGTATCCCTGTTATACATATTCCCAATAATATAGATTTAATTCACCTTCAAATACTTATGAAATTTTGTCCAAAATTACTGTTTCGATAAACTTCCTTCACAGTACGTATTTTCACAAAATGTTATGTTTTATTTAATGTCCTTGACTCTGAAAGCAAGATATCCCAAGAGAAACTCAGCTTTCATATACATATTCACACACACACATACCTATTTACAGCCTATGGTGGCAGGTAGGAGTTAAAAATTGTGCCTAAGCATACATAAAGCATATAAAACAAAAGGCAAAAAAGCAATTCTTTTCAGTCTTAAGACTGTGGAGGACTCATTCTGAAATTCGATGTTAAAGTACTGTATCTGTTTGCCAGAATATAAGCTAAATAAAAGGGATGTGAACAAAGCCAAAGGCAAGTTACTTATCAAAATACCTCTGGAAATCCTTTTGTATTTTTGTGATTTGCACCCAGTTTTAAGTACAGCTCCCCCCGAAAGCCAGGATTATAAGCTCAGATGGGCATCAAGGGCTTCCTCCAAACAACCATCCTCCTAATACCTTGTCTAACTGCAAGAATCCAGTTTCTTAAGTTCAAAATATAACTCTGTTTCCATATAAGCTTATCAGCTACTGAGCAAATGCAGACACTTGTAGTATCCACTTACACTTAAAAACAATAAAGAAAAACAAGATTAGAAAGACAGCTGTAATCTAGTTGTAACGCTAAACAGTTAGCAGTAACTGAATTATTAGAGGTAAAAATTATTACACTCTTTACAGAGAGAACTAAAGAATGTCTTGCACAGATCCTAGGGAGAGACAATTATGCTACTTTGCAACAGTAACATATTTGAAAAATAAATCCAGCTTTGTTTATTACCTGATAGTTTCCTTTAAGGCTGACTATTAATTGACTAATTTGACCAACTACATTCAAGTCATGTAAAAGGTTCTGCAGATCATGGTACAGTTGCCCTGGTCCCATATAGAGCTTGTCTAAAATGAATAAAAACATAAGGTTATATATAACAAAAAGATGTGATTCTCAGTTGAAGGAGGCAAGCATGACAAAGATAATATTAACACATATCGCTTTTCTTAACACTATGAAAATTAAGCTTATCAAAATTGGTGACGCTCTCTCTAGACTGTAAGAACAACTAAAGCACCGAAGTGCAGCTAGGGTCTTCGTTACTTCTGAAAAACAGAGTGGTTTATTTATACATGTATCATCGATATTTCACTTTGCTGCACCAGCAGGTGCTTTCAATGTCCCTGCAGACAGAGAATTGTGAAATGCATCCCAGGAAATTATAGGTGGGAGTATGTTATCACATACTAGCTTTGCATGTACAGGCATTAACGTAGGCATTTCCTTTTAGCTCACCTTATCATTGCCTTTTATAGCTACAATTAAGATTCAAGTTTGTTCATCTAGTACGACGGAGGGCATTACGTGTAGTTTTAATTAGCACGCCCTGGAGCTGTGACAAATAGCAAAGCTTCACTGGCCCCAAAATCTCTTGCTGGCATGGAAACTTTGCTTAGCACCAAGCAGCAGGCTTGCTGTTACACCTTAGTTTAATCCTTCCTGAAGGTTGCTTTGGGTCACGTGACAAAGTAAAAAAAAAATTATTTGTAGCCTTCACTATTGTGGTTTAAAACTCAAAATTTGTTTAATCGATCGCAAGACAGTTCTAGATCATGTATCCACATCCTGCAATTTCACTGAACACTTGAAATTTTATTGCAGTCGTGGTTAAGTGGAAAAAAGGATCTGCACCGAGATCAGCAACAAATCTTAACAGCAGCAGAAACATTTTGCCCTAACCATCAATAAGTACGTGTGCTTATAAGACAACACTAACTCAGAAAAATGTTCTTATTAATAGGATAAACAGTCTACTTAAATGCACAAAGCTTGCAAAACCCCGCTAATACACTCTGACTGCCGGGCGTGGTGTCAGGAACAGGACGGCTACACAGCTCTTGTGGAAACAACACTCTCCCTCTCCCCCACACCCCACCCCGACTCGCACGGAGTCGGCACGTTTCCCTTTGGCTGAACGGCAGGAACCGGGCTGGACTATCTTCCCCGGAAATCCCTGTAGACCGTTTAGCTCACGCAGCACAGTATCCAAGCTACGGATCCGTCGCCCTTTATCGCAGCTTTGGAAGCTAGTCTGCAGGCGGCAAATCCGCTGGAGCGGAAGGATTGCAACTCTGTGCCGGCGAGAACGTGATCTCAGTCTGGCTACGCAGACAGAGCAGGGGCGCGAGCCGTGCCCCCAGGTCTGGCTGCCAGGCCACCTCCCTTCCCTAATCTGCTACAGGGACACAACACAACAAACCAAGCACAGAATAGCATAATCCAGAAAAAGCAGGAAAAATAAACATGCACAAGACAATTCTTCTTAAATCATTCCTATATTCTCAGTTATGTATCAGAATAAGTGTATTTTCTAAAGACGTTTTCCTATTTGGAGGCATCACCGAGATCGAGGCCACCACTAGATGTTTTTCTGTGACGTAGTTCACTATATCAAGCCAGGAGAGTCCGCCTTAAACCTTGAAGAGTATAAAATTTCAGGGCTCAAGGAAAATGTTATGCGTTACTGTATCTTTGAATTCTCACCTTCACTGCAGGAAAATGCAACATAAACCTGACATATCACATATTCTCATGAAATTTCAAATTATTCTCTTGCCTTTAAATCCAGTAAATTAAATCAATGATAGGATTTCTGTGTATTGCCTTTGAACACTAAACAGGGGAGTGACCACACTTACTACTATTTACCCATTCAGAGAATAGATGTGATTTTCACCAACTCTTCTTTGCTTGTTCTGAATGTAAATTAAAAGAACAAAACTAGCCTTTCTTATCCTTAAAAACAAATCAGTCCATATGAAAAGATCATTACATTTATTGTACTCCATGAAAAGAAATGACTGCAAAGTAGACCTAAGAGGAAGAATTTTGAGATTATGGTCAGTAGAGTATGTTTGCAGTTTTGTTTAAAAAAAAATTCAACACTTTTCTGGAACTGCAGACTACATACTTTCATTAAGCTGCATTTTCGCTTTCTTCAATCCAAATACTTGAAATATCAACACCTGAAAGTTGTAAATGCTTCTCTCCTTGTATCCCTCTTCTGCTAGCTTACACCTTTTTTTTCTTAGTAACATCTACAATAATTATAATTTGCTAAGCACCAGAATTGCTAGTTCCTAGCCACATCAAATTGTTGATTTTGATGGGGCTACTTGCAAAAAGGGAGGTGAGTGTTAATAGAAGCCTGGTGAAATGTACCCAAAAGCTATGACAATGTGTTTGGCACTGTAAAGACACAAATGAAAACATTCTTGCCTCAAATTTCTGTAACAAAAAGATAACTTCTGCAAAACGAAATTTAGACTGATTAGAAGTAATTGGCAGTTTAGTTGAGTTTTCGGCAGAAGTCCATCCATTTCCGTGTCATTTGTAGACTCCACTACTAAACAAACTGCTGCACTGAAAAACGTACTACAACTACAATTCTGAAATTTATCCTTGTGGGTTTGAACCAAGAGAAAATTTACAACCACCAGGCTGTGAAAAGTTGAAAGTTTGTGAGGATTCCCTTGTATAGGATGGATATTTTCACTCAAGTGAATGACATTGTAAGTTTAAAAATCCAGGATCACTCTGTGCAGCTTCATAAAAACAGAATTACCAGACATTTCATTTTATTATTGAAAGCAGGTGGACGCTAACCTGCAACATAAACCAGCAAGCTTTCAAGCAACCCTTACATGCTGCAGGACTTCAACTGAGGCCATGAAGAGAACTTCAACTACCTATGCATATGGACAAGCCCTGTGCAGCATATATATCCACCATACCCGAAAAGAGCTGTCCTCTACAAAACTCTTCCTAGAGCTTCAAAAGCTCTTACAAATACCCTTGTTCCAGCCTTGGGAATAAGGCATACATCTTGAATTTCATTCAGTAATTGTCACCTGAGTCTATTTTGTCTGCACCGTGCATATTTTATAAGCTTTTAATAAGTCAAGATAAAAAGGATGCAATAAGGGTGTCAAAGCAAATAAACTAACCTGGCATCTGAAATCTTGTCACACAGAAAAACCAAACAGAAGTCTTTTTAGGCTCATTCATTAAAAAACACATTCTTAACGCAGGAAAGGAAGCCAAAAAGCAAATCAATAAATAATTAAAGAGAGCCTGCTGCAATCCTCTGATGTTCTAGGAAAGACAAACAGCCAAATTAAGAAGAAATTTTAATAGTCAATAAAGGACTAGATCAATAGCCACGGCTAATATCATTCTTTAATGGAGATCCTTAGCAGGCACAAATTGGAATACAGAAAAGTAACTGGGCTTCAGAGCAGCAATGATGGACTCATCAGAAGAGAGTTCTCTGAGAACAGACTGCTTGGTTTGTGTTTGAATAATGAGTTACAAGTTATAGCAACAACATCTCTGAACTGGGTCCTATAGGAGTTACTCACAATGTCTTTTAAAATAGGATTAGCTTCTCCGTGGTGAACAAAATGTTGACTCCCAGTTGATCTGGCTGAGCACTGGCTGATGGAGGGTTTTTCCTGGGTGAAGGAGATTGGAGCGGGGGGGACCACACTAGTCTGTTCATCAGATGCATTTCTCAGTTCACAGCCAAAGACTGGCTGCTTCAGCCCACACATGTTCCCTGACCGTTCAGTCACTGGGTATTTTGGAGTGGGCGTTCACTCTTTCTTCTTTCCGTAAAAAGCACTGAAAAACTCTTGGCTTCACTCCAAAGCAGATACGTGGTTGGTTTCTTTTTGTACTTTGAAATGTTTCACAAATGATAAAGCCATTTCCTTCCCATTTCTAAACCACTCTTGCTAATGATCAAGCTCCAGAACAACTTATTTTTCCAATGTGAAAGAAACCCTCCATGAGTTTAGAGAAGGTTGTCCTCAGCTCTACACATCCAACAGTGTGCCCGGGCAGGAGAGAGGGCAGCGTGCTGTAACCAATACCCACGTATGTGGCTTCAGAGGCAACATTTTTTGCATTCCACCTACAGATGAAGGGTGAAATCTTGGCCACATGTAACTTACCAGGAATTTTTTTCACCAACACCTTTGTTGCTAAGGTTTTACCAGAGGAATTAGTGCCTCCCTGCAACAGGCAAGTTTAGTGCCAACAACCAGTAATTCATGCAAAATACCCAATTCCTTGCTCAGCATTATTATGAAACCTATATATTCAAGGTTTAAAAAAACAAAAACACAAAACTACCACTTGCTTTAAGAGGGAGAAAAGGAGGTTAAAGTTTAAACTGATTTTTGCTGCTACATAAAATTGGGGTGGGAAGATTCTGCTTTTTATAAAAATTGCTGCTTAGTCGAGATATATTTGAGTATAATATTAAACACTTCTTAAACTTGCTCATTTCCTGCTGTTACTCTCAGAACCACAGCTTTAAATTCACCCGTTTTGCCTGGTTTGAAGTAATTCTTATAACTGAAACAGAAGCAATTTTAGCCCATTTACATCCAGGCATTTTCAAAGCCTGCAGGAAACTCCCTGGGTGTGGTTAAAGTCAGTTTAACTTGGCTGGGGCAAAACTAGGATTTGGAAAGTTGTGCGTAAATATACACATGCAAGAGAAGCGTCTGTGTGCTTGTGCGTGGGCAGAGAGGGGGGAATAATTCCTCACCGTCACATTTAGAGCATCCCTGTCGTGCTCTGGGATCAGCAAGAAACAGGACGGGAACGCGACTTTGACCGCACTGGAGCTTTTCCCCTTTTGCGCAGCTCTCCTGTGACAAGCGGGCAGCTTTCTCCCCCCATCTGTCTCCTCTCCACCCCACACGGACCC
>NW_010550324.1:1351-1571 GCF_000687285.1 Phaethon lepturus | reverse complement strand
CAACGCCGTCTCTGCCTCTCTGTCCCCTGCGCCGGGAGCCGGCGTGGGCTGGGGGTCACCATGGAGCGGGGACCTGGCAGCAGCAGGGGGGGTCACAGTGCCCTTTTTCAGCTGCCAACCCCTCCAGTGGTTTTTATTTCCCCAACCACCCACTAAAAGTGGGGCAAATAGTATTTTGTTGAACCAGGAAACACCACAGAGCACCCGTGTGCTGGGGGAA
>NW_010550324.1:0-1188 GCF_000687285.1 Phaethon lepturus | reverse complement strand
TGCCATGACTGGGAAGCCAAAACTGCACTCCCAGCCCTCGGCTCGCACCACGGCCACCGGCTAGCACCCCGGCGAGCAGATGGCAGTGCCCAGGAGGCAGAAGGGCTTCGGCCCAGGCTCTTCGCTTCCTCGTGGGAATATTTGGTGTCACCTGTGGCAGAGGAAACAGCAGCCGCTGAGCTTGTGGTGCCTGTGCCATGGACGCAGTCAGCCTCCGAGCCAGGGAAACGTGACAAGACACGTGTGAGAGGGAGATGCATGACTTGCACGTGGGGAGGAGGGACCTTTGCAGGGAGCATCCCGAATTTGGCACCCCAGTGGCTGCTCTGCCCTGCCATGCTGGGGCCTGGCCTCAGCTGCTTGCTGCCGAGCAGAACTGGAGATGGAGGTGGCCTCACCAGCACCCCAGAACACCCCAGCCATGCCCAGGGCACGGCTCCCAGCTGGGCATGGCTACTGGGGCAGCTGTCACCATCCCACTGCCGTGCCGGCTCCCTACCTGGCATGGTGTTCTGGTGGCTTGGGAGCACAGTCCAGCTGCTGGGGATGACTTTCGTCTGGATGCTGTTGGGTGAACCAGCTGGGTTTGGGGTCTTGGAGGCCACAAGGGCACCAAGGTACTGCCGCTGCTTCACCTGGGCAGAGAGCAGGTTGGTGCCATGCAGCACGGCCATGGTCCAGCAGCAGTGCCGGGGACGGTGGGAGATCTGCCGAGTAGGTCTGGCGCTGCCCCAGGGCTGAGCCCGGCACGCTGCCACCTGCTCTCACCTGCAGGTAGCGGTGCCAGAGCAGAGACACTGTAGTAGGTGAGGGCTCTTATTTTTGAACTTCAGTCCATCCTTCCCAATCTCCAGCTCCATGCAGCCCTGTGGGGAACAGGCAGCTTCGGGCAGGCAGAAAGGAACACTGCCTGTAGCCTGAGCGGCACGGGAGGGCCTGCGGCACCGGCACAGCCGCCCCTCACTGTGCCCTGACAGGCGGAGAGGGCACCCAGCGCCGCGCAGACATGGCAGCAGGACCCCAGAGGGGACATGCACCCAGTGGCATGTGGTGCCGTCCCTGCGCCGGTGGTGCCATACTTGCAGGGTGAGGACGGTGTGGCCGAGGGATGGTGGTGGTGGTACAGGTAGCGCTCCGGGGTGAGGCGGTTGTTCTCGTCGAACTTTGGCTGCTCCATGACACCGGGAC
>NW_010550323.1:4927-5836 GCF_000687285.1 Phaethon lepturus | reverse complement strand
CAGGTATTACCACCACCTCCCAGCCAGGCCAGCCAGCGCTGCCGTAATGACCGTACTGTCATTAAAAAGGTGTAATTACCCCTTTATTTCCCTGTCCCTGCCTCCCAGCATCAGCGCAGGGGCAATTAAATAACGACTGAGGTTATAACAGGTTTATAACAGGTTGTCCCTCCGGCCAGCCTGACGCCTGCAGCGGTCCCAGCCCTAAGCCACCCCCCGGTGACCCCCCCCGCCTCCCCTGGCAGTGGGGAGGGGGGATCTGCAGGAGGACCGAAGGCCACCGTGGGTTTTCCTGGTGAGCCCCGGGAGGACCCACATTTCCCCGAGCCCGGCACACAGCCCCTCCCGGACGGGCAGGATCCGTCCCTGCCTCGACACCTCTGCATAAGAGCCACTGTGAGACCCTTCGGTCCAATCGATGGGTGACGGGAATGACACCCGCTTCGAGGTGCTGCGAGCACCCACTGGGCTCTCGCTGCACCCACCCTCTCGTGCTCCTGTCAGTTCCCTTGTCAGAGCCCTTATGGGGCACCAGGGCATTTCTCCAGGCCCCCCATGATCCCTTCCCCATCGTCCTCCCAGGCGCGGTGCGGGATTGCCGTCGCTGTCACCTTGTCCAGGGAGGACGACACTGAACTTCACAGCCGTGTTTCCTTCCCCGGTGCTGAGCCGCGAGGAGCTGAGCTCCTCGTGGACATTTCTTTCCCAAGGAAGAAATTTGGTGTCATCTTCAAGGACGGTTGGGTCAGGGTCCAGAAATATCCTTCCTGGTAGTTTGCTGCAATCGCTATCTGTGCAAAGAGAGGGTTTAGCCTCACGCTGTGAATATCACCACCAGGTATCACCGCTACCTGCAGTCAGGGATGCCTCTTCCCCTGCTCGTCCTGGGCAGCCGCGGAGCTCGTGGCC
>NW_010550323.1:1886-4917 GCF_000687285.1 Phaethon lepturus | reverse complement strand
GGCCAGCCCATCCGATGCTGCTGTCTTCCGCAAGCTCGGTCCTAGAGGAGAGGCTCCCTGTGACCAGACCCAACAGGGCTGGATCCTGAGGTCATGGCTAGCAAAATCCTGCTGCTAAAAGCGTGGTAGAGGTGGGTTAGGAAGCGATGCCGTGCGTGGCTGGGCTGGTGAAGGCAGCAGGCAGGTGGGTTGGGACCGACCCATCCCTCGGACGGGATGGCGGGTGGAGAGGGCTTTGGTCTCATTCCCTGTCCATGCCACTCGGCGTGTGTCCCCGAAGCCGCAGCAAGCCTTGCCTGTACAGGGAACAGCAGTTTAGCATTTTGTATTACCATCTGGCTGCAAAGCCTGTCTACATCTCACCTGAATTCCTTGTCCCAAAAGGGGAACAAGTGGAGACAGCTCCGTGTCTGCCCTGCGGACAGGGAAGCCCAGGGGCAGATCCGCTGGGAGCCCCTTTGGCTCGTAACAGCGTCATTTTGGGTTATGGGAGAGCACTGAGCCTGGGGTGCCGGCTAACACGAGACGTGAATCCAGGACAGGACCTTGCATGGGGGACAGGACCTTGTCCTGGATGAGGGGACCAGAATTACCACAGTGTGAGGATACATAAGCGGGATGATCCTTATGGAAAGGTGGTCTCTCTGACACACCACGGAATCCACCAGTTGTGGTATAGTCAGGTAGGAGTTCTTAGATACTCTCCATCTTTTCTTGACACGCTTTATGATACTCGTGAGGATCGGCTCATGCCAGATTGCTAAGTGCTAATTGCTTTGGATGAGGCAGGGCTGGGTCCCGCAGGCGCCTGGGCTGGACCCTGTCCTGCACCGGTGGGTCCCAGCGCTGGGTTTCAGCCGATGGCTCCTGCATCCCTCCCTGAGGACGCACAGCACCGCGTTGCGTTGCCTTCTGCGAGAAGGCTTTCCTGCCTCCGGGGTGTTTCGGCGATGGCCATGGTGCTCTGCTCTCCCCTCGCCCCGTGAGGATTTGGGAACGATGGGCAGCAGAGTCACGGCATGGCAGGTTCAATGCTGCTGTGAAGCTACGTTATTTGTCCTGTGGCTACCTTGTCCTCTCCGCCCGACTCTTGAAAGCCCTGGCCGTATTTTTTTTTGCTGTTTGATTAAAATGATGCTGTGCCATCGCTGCCCCGATCCCCATCCAGGCTGGCCATGGCTCTCGCAGGGCCCATCCAAACTACCCCAGGGCTGTCCAGCCCCGGGCTAACCCCTGCCCTGGGATGGGATGGGGTGGGATGGGATGGAGCCAGGCGCGTTGGGCTGGACCCTCAGTGCCAGGCCTGGGAGAGCATCCTGCCGTGACTGGTTGGGTTTTGGTGCCAAAGTGTCCAGAGGGAAGTCTCCTGCCTTCCTCCGGTGACTCTAGAGGGAGTCTAGACCCCTTTAGCGTGGAGTGAGGTGACCTCCACCAGCCTGGCATCCCTCAGGGCTCCTCACAGCAACTCACAGGTTGAGTGTTGTGCTGATACTCCTCAGTACCCTGGTTTTCCTGGAGTTACTGAGTGTTGCAGAGAGGGATGGTCTTCACTAGTTAAGCTACCGTCCAGCCTCCTCCTCCCTCTCCTCATCCCCCCACAGCAGAGCCTGGGGGTTCGGGCAGAGCTCCCTGAGTGGGTGTTTGCTCATTCAGCTGAAAAGAAGTTAAAGAAAGAATTCAACTCTGGTGTGACAGGCTGCCATGTGCCTGCAGGTGGGCAGTGCTCTGAAATGCTGTTCAACTTCAGCTCAGGTGGGAGATGAATAAATCACAACCCTCATAAAAGTGTTCCTGAGGAAGGGCTGAGATTGACAGCCGTGTGGGATGGCTATGGAATAACGCTGCTCCTCTTCTCCCAGGGATCCCAGCACTCCCGGCAGCCCCCGTGAGCCGAGGCTGCACTGTTTGCATTTTGCAAACAGGAGAAACTGAGGCACAGACAGGAGCTCCCAGTTCTGGACCTGTGGGAGCATCCAGGGAGAGCTGCCAGGTCATCCAGCTCCTAGTCTGGGAGGGGAGGGGAGAGGTGGTCTCTGCCCCACCAGGATGGCCAAAATCCGCTCCCACCCTGAGCGTCAGGGGCTCGACTCCCGCTGCGGCGTTGGATTTGCCTCACCAAACTCCCAGGGGATGCTCGCGCCCCGGGAGGTTGTGGGGTGTTAACCGACAAGATCCCTTGCCTTTACGACCCTCCCAGTCGTTCAGAGGAGATTTGGGGCTGGTTTTGAGCTTCAGTGGCTCGTAGGGCACCGATCGCTCCAGGCTGGCTGAAAAGGGCTCCAGAGCCCCAGCTCGGTTGCTGTTGCAGCTCTCGGGCTCTGCAGATGAAACTCAGCTAGGGGCGAGTAGAGATTTTCTGCAAATACTTGCAAAAGAGCAGAAAAATGGTGAATTTTCTTCAGCCTGCCCATTTTAGGGGTGCCTGCTCCTGTCCCCCAGCAGGGTCCCTTGCCCGTAGCAGTTTTCACTCCTAGATCAGCCTAATTGCATTTGTGAAGGAGGAGACTGGTGCCCCGGTGCAATTAGAGCTCTTGTCAGCTAATTGATCACAGACAGAGTTATACAAAGCTTCTTGGCGAGGCTTCCTGCCTGGACTAGCGTGTGTAAATGAGGGAGGTCATCCATGGATAGCCCTGGAGCACCACCGGGCACCGGTGGTTAACGATACCGCAGTAACCAAATATCGCCCTGATGCTCGCGGGGTTGGGAGAGGACGGGGCAGGGGGGTCCCACCGTGTTGGCTGGTCTTAAGTCATGCTCTTAGGAGAAATATTTCAGGTGGCAGATTGTCCTCCTTGGAGCATTTTCTCCCAGATAGTGCTTCCTACCTGTGTTCGCTTACAGCTGATTCACCCCCTGACCTGTGCACGTCTCCTCGTTAGTTTGGTCCCGAACCTACGGGAGGGTGCTCTGCAGCTTCTCCCTGAGCCCACACCAAGGCTGAGATGCTGCTGTGCCTCTGGCACGGGTGCCTGTCCCCCCCCCAGGAAGCTGTGGGGTCCTGGAATCACGGACCCGCAGCAGGGTTTGG
>NW_010550323.1:513-1647 GCF_000687285.1 Phaethon lepturus | reverse complement strand
ACAGTCTGTCCCCATCTTTCTCCTCAGCCCCTCCAAGCCCTGGCAGCTGCACTAAGGTCTCCCCGGAGCCTTCTCTGCTCCAGGCTGAGCCCCCCCAGCTCTCCCAGCCTGTCCTCCCAGCAGAGCTGTTCCAGCCCTCGCAGCGTCGCTGGGGCCTCCTCCTGGTGGCTTTATCTCGGTGGAGGAGTGTTCCCATTCCCACTCTGGGTTCCCCCCCTCAGGTAAGGGGGGGCCAGGCTGCATCCCAGTTCAGCTCCCGTCCCACCCCATGGAAAGAGAGGGGAGAACCACGTCCCCTTGCACCGGGAGGCAGCCAGCGTGCGTGGGGTGAGGGTGGGCAGCGGTACCGTATTCCACGAGGCTCGTGGATCTCCTCCACCTTCACCTGGAGTCGGTTGGCAGGAGATAAATACAGTGCTCTGCCTATGTCCGCGAGAAACGCGTGCACCCGTGGGCGAAGTGACTCATGGCAGGGAGCTGGGAGGGTGGTTTGGGACGCAGGACGCACCTCGGGGTGTGCTTTACCCAGGTCAGGTGCTGCAGGCAGCACAAAGTCTGACAAGATGTTTTCCTGCCTCTCCTTGTGTAATAGTTAAATTCAAAAGGGATGCGGCATTCCCTGCAAAGAGCCGTGTCACGAGCATATCTCATTCTTTGCTAAAATAAAGTAAAAGCTGACCCCGCAGCAGCAAGGGGTACCCCCGGCACCCACTTCCCCGGCCGCAGGCAGCCTGTGCCACGCTGGCCCCAAACCAGACTCACGCACAGAAATGTGTTTAATTACCCGGGAGGCGGTTTTCCTTTCTGGAAGGGAAAGCCTCGATGTGATGCAGTGATTAAATATTAGCATTTTTATGAGTTTTCCTCCTGCAGTGTCATGAAGTGCATATTAACTAGAAATATCGACTCAGGGGGGTGTGGGTGGGTAAGGTTATCCTACGGGGAGCAGCTGAAAGCACGGGGCAACCTATTCTGTGATTCTGTGGTTCTGAGGTTGTGTCTGTGGTTGTGTCAGTCTGATTCTGAGGTTCTGTGACGCTGTGACCCGTGAGCTGGGGCTCCTTGGGAAAATCTGATTATTTCAATAACTAACGCGCAGGTTTGGCTGCTCTCCCTGGGCATCCCCTCCGCAGC
>NW_010550323.1:236-441 GCF_000687285.1 Phaethon lepturus | reverse complement strand
CAGCCGGCCCAGCCTGAGCTCCTCTTCCTCCCCGGGTCCCTGTCCCGGGGCAGTGCCCGGCAGAGCCGGGGGAGGAGGGTGCTGCCATCGGGGTGGGCACGCGTGGCTGCATCCCTGCGGCTGGACTCAAACGTGCCCACCCTCTGCTCTGTGCAGGAGCTGGGGTGGTTTTCTTGGGGTAACCAGTCCTAAATCTCAGCCCCGG
>NW_010550323.1:0-208 GCF_000687285.1 Phaethon lepturus | reverse complement strand
GGGACCCCCTTGTCAAAGAAAAACGCCACCGCGGGCCCTGCCACGATCCCCATCCCCTCGCTCAGTTTCACCCGCTCTGCGATAGCTGGGACAAGGCTTCAACACACCATTAAGCGTGCTCTGGAAGCACCTTCTTAGCTCGCTCTTAGAGCAGGCTAGCGTGGTTTTGTGCCGGTGCCGGGGAGCTGAGGCTGGATTCGCGCTCCTG
>NW_010550322.1:2215-2505 GCF_000687285.1 Phaethon lepturus | reverse complement strand
CCGGCCATCCTGCCCTGGCCGGGCCTTGGCCCGCAGCTCCCTCACCCTTGGCACTGCCCCTCCGCTCCGAGGGCGGCCTCTCTCCCCTTCTCCTCTAGGACGATCGAGGAGTCGTCCGAAGCAAGCTGCTTTTAGCGCAGATACAACAATAAAGTATATTGAAGTAAGTCTGCGGTTGGTGAGTTTCCAGCGATACTTAATGGCACTCGCGGTAAACAGTCCCTCTCTGTGCTAGCGGGGAAAATCATCCAGACACAAGCACATTCCACCCTCTTTAGGGCTCCCTGGCT
>NW_010550322.1:1818-2179 GCF_000687285.1 Phaethon lepturus | reverse complement strand
GCATTACTCTGGTGTAAGCCTTTTGTAACTAAGCTTCTATAAAGCCCCGCTTACAAGCACCCTGATTAGAATTTTCCTTGCCAGTAACCAAAGGCCACCCGCTTTCCAGTGCTATACAGAGGGAGCCGTCAACAGCCACCCCTCTGAATGTACGCTTTGTTCCTGGCAACAAGGAAACGAGTGGGCTTCTCTTGGGGAGAATGCAACCCTTCTTTTAAATATCGCTCGGCGAGAGCTGAGGGGGCACCGGGCTCTGGGGAGGCCGCGATGGAGGGAGCGAGATGCAGTGGGGGTCACGGGAGCGCGGAGTGGCCGAGCCTTAGTGCTGCCCACGGAGCGGCTGGCGCGCCGGCGGCGGAGC
>NW_010550322.1:1268-1520 GCF_000687285.1 Phaethon lepturus | reverse complement strand
GGACAGAGCCGGTGCCTGGATGGAGAAGAAAAGGAGGACACCGGATAATGGATTCCCAGTGGCGCACACCGCTCCAGCACCCTGCCCTCCGGTCCTCTGCAGGCCCGGGGGGACACACACCTCAGGGCAGGGGACGGGCACGACCTTCCGGGGGGACCACCGGGTACGCCGGCATCTCCTCTCCCCCCGTCCCGCCGCCCCTCTGGGGACGCCCTGGGACAGCGAAGACGGGGAGGGGTGGGGCACGCGCAG
>NW_010550322.1:0-1060 GCF_000687285.1 Phaethon lepturus | reverse complement strand
CCGCCAAGTACCGCGGACTTCCGGCGCCCACCCAGCTGCTGAGAGCGGCCGAGTGTCCGCCTCGCCGGGCCTGAGCAGTCACCGTGGCGTGCCTGACATGGATGTTAGCGACATTACTAAGGAGGTGAGAGCTTGGCGCTCAGAGGGCCGAAATGCCGGGCTTTCGCTTTCATTCAGGATATGTGTAACACAGAGTCTTTTCTCAGCTCGCCTGATTTTTAACTTCCTCTAAACCTCTCTCTCTCTCTCACACACACACACGCCACCCCCCCTGCTCGGAGAGCAGCAACGAGAGACCGAGAGGAAACACGCTGCTGCTGTGCAAAATGTGGACCATGTGTGGGAACTATTTACTCAGAGTGCAACTGCAGGCACCAGGCAAGGGGCTGGCAGAGCCGGGGGGCGGTGGAGGGAGAGGCTACGTCTCTTGCTCGCTTTCTTTTTTTTTCTTTCTCGTCTTCCCTAAAGCCAAACCACGTCGCTGTGTGTGTAACGGTGCGTTTTACTGACTTCTCGCTGGGCGCGTGTTAGGTTTGTGTGTTGTGTTTTTTTTTATTCCAGTCCAAGGCTTTCGCGATCTGCTTCTGTGCTCACCCACCTCAAGCCTCTGCGGGCAAAGGGTTAAATCTTCAGAGCCCGGCAAGGAAGCAGCTGAGTTTCAACAAAATAATAAAGAAGAAAAAAGAAAGAATTAAGGGGAGGAGAGGAATGGGAGCATGAAGAAGCGGGCAGAGAGGGCTGCACGGTCCCCTGATCGTCCCTTTGGCTGCTGTAGAATAATAAAAATAATTAATAACAATAATAATGCCCAGCCTTTCTTTTCTATTTGGCTGTATCAGGAAGTCCCTCTGGCCTTGAAGCTCCCTATTACCTCTCTTCCCGCCCCGTCCTTTCTCTGGGAAGTGAGAAGAAAAAGGTCTGCAGCTGACAAATATTATCCATCCTTTTCATCGACCGGAGCATATACAGATGTGATAGCTTGATGTACACTGCAAACAGGCTGATCCATCGCTTTCTCCCTCTCTCGCTGGCTCTGGTTCGGCCCCCTCCTCCCCCTTTG
>NW_010550321.1:3290-3680 GCF_000687285.1 Phaethon lepturus | reverse complement strand
AGCACCCGCTGACAGGCAGGGAAGGGCAGGGACGGCGCAGGGACGGCGCAGGGACGCAGCCAGACGGGGCTGTAATGCCATTTTGCTGCTTCCTCTGAGGAACACGGTAGTGGTGGTGTTGGACTCGAGGCTGAGCAGCGCTGCTGAGCCAGCCGCGCTCCGCGCCTGCAGCTCCCTCTCCACAATCCTGGGCTAATAAATATTTCAGTCTTTCTCGCTGTTATTTTTAGGTACGTGAGAGAAGGCCGGTTTCGCATTGAGGAGAGGACGCTGACGGCGTTCCAGTGGCTGTACTCGCCCCACCAGCACCGCATCGTCAGCCGGGCAGACCTGGGCTCGCCCAGCAGGTAAGGGGGGGCCGGTGGGCGCAGGGCTGTGGGGAACACTGGC
>NW_010550321.1:2412-3277 GCF_000687285.1 Phaethon lepturus | reverse complement strand
GCACTGGCATGTTCCCTGCCAGTGCCACCAGCAGCCTGCCATGCTGGTGGGACCTGTCTGATCCTCTTCTCACGAGCCCTTATGGTTTTGACGTGGGTCTCCTGAGCCTCAGCCTGTCTCTGGAGCCCGGTGAATATCCGAGCAGCTTGGCTTTTGCTTCGAAGTAAGGTTCCAGACGTAGCAGTCGCAGCTGGGAGCTGCAAACAGCATGTAAGCACCCCTCCGGTTTAAAGCAGTGGAAAGGGCAAATTACTGACTGCCTCCCCAAACTTTTATTTTTGAAGCCCCCATGCAAGCACATGATGGTCAAGCACATGACCTTTTGAGGACCTGCTTTATGCATGCAGCACACTTGGGATTTGCTTAAAAAACAGATTGGGAGCCAGGGGCCACATACAGCCCAACCGTAGGTGATCTCTGGAAAATATTTGTTGTGATACCCTGATTTCGTGCCTAAGCTCCCTCCTTCACAGCTTGTTGAGAACATGTCTCAGAGCCACGTCCTGGGCATGTGCCGCGGCTCTCCCTGCTGATGCACATGCATGGCTGTCGGTTCACATCCCAGCGTTTGGTGGTAAATGCCATTAACAGAAAAGCCTTGCGGGCCTCAGGACACATATAGCACGGTGTCTGTGTTCCTGCCTGTTAAGAGGACCGGAACGCCCCGAGCCCCCGGGTCGCTGCGTGGCTGAAAGCTTTCCCCTCTTTACTTCAGCAGCAGTTTTGCTCCGAGACCCCTCGAAGCCCTGAAGTATTTATCTCCCCAGATCACATCTACCAGAGTGACAGCGGGAGGGCAGCTGGGGAGGGGGGTGCCCAAAACGCGCAGGGAGGGGAGTGGGGGCCGCCAGGGCCGAGGCCCTGC
>NW_010550321.1:1109-2229 GCF_000687285.1 Phaethon lepturus | reverse complement strand
CGGGCGTCTCCCCGAGACGGCGATTCCTCCGCCTGCCTCCCGAGAGGCTTTCCAAAAAGCTGAAATTACCATGCTGGTTATTGATTTTAACTAATTTCTGCAAATTGTTATAAAAGGCTGTGTTAATCTCACCCCCGATGCACATATACCACACGTGTGGAACTTAAACGCGTGTTATGTCATTTATAATTAATGTTAAGTACCACTGGGGTTAATTCCACTGGATTCATTTGATTTCCCAGAGGGCTGGGAAGTTACCTGGAGAAGTCTGGCAGAGTGTGGGACATCCGTGGCCAGTTATGAACGGTGCCTGCATCCCCCTTATGGGGATAAAATCTTTACCCAGGCTGCAGCTGCCCAGGGCAGCCCAGGTGCCAACTCCAGCTCAGCGAGTCCCGGGTTTGCCTAACCCTGGCTCTGCAGGAGAGCAGCCGGCTCGGGCAGTGCCCGCAGCCGGGGAGCAGAGCTGCTGGCCCCGCGCAGGGCACAAGGCTGCCACGGGCCACGCCGTGTCGTTTGCTTCCGCAGCTGCTCTGTGGGACGGGAGTGAGGAGGAAGCTGCGTCGGGGATGTGTTACCGTCTTTAAGCCCCTCATTTGTAGCTGGCAGCATCGAGGTGCCCTGCACTGGCCTGGCCTGGCGTGTCCCCACAAGGGACGGGGCACAGCGAGCGGGCAGCCGTGCACGGCTCCCAGTGCCGACGCTTGTCTCGGCTGCGGCACACTGCTGAGGAGGCTTCGTCTAGGGAACATTTTAGTGCCTCGGGTAGCACGCTGACACCGGGGTGCTCTGTGGCATTTCAGGCTGTCACAGTATTTATCTGTCACATTAATGAGATCACTGGCTCTATTTTGCACTTGCTGCTTTTCCTTTGCATAATGGTAGTGACACAACTGAGCAAGAGGATAGCTGATCTGCTGGAGGGATTAATGTAACAGGTGTATTTTATGATTTTTGTTATTTGTACACATTAATATGCTCATCGGTCCCACTTGAGCAGCACTTTACAGAAGGACAAGAGCATGGGCCCTGTTTCCTACATCTTCCCCCAGCTGGGGTGCTTTTGCCCTGGTCCTGCGAACGCAGTGTCGTGTCCGGAGGCAGCAGGCACGCTGCTGCC
>NW_010550321.1:575-1005 GCF_000687285.1 Phaethon lepturus | reverse complement strand
GGGGACCTTGGGGGCCACTGCCGGGGAGCAGCGCAGCGTCTGTGGCTCTGTGCAACACAGAGCAAACCTGTGTGTAGGAGACCACGATGAATTTGAAAAGTCGCGTGTCTGTCGGTCACCCCGCGCGAGTGCTGGCCTGGTCAAGCTGTGCGTGCCACCGGCGTGCGCCGGCAGGGACCAGGCAACGTGGAGGCAGACGGCCGGGGAGCAGCGTGGGGCGCAGCGGGCTGCCCAGCGCAGCCCTGAGCAGCTTCGGTAGCTGAAATCACCCGCTTTGATGTTTAGTGCTGCTAAACAGATTTCAGGGCTGCCAAAAAAAGGAATTGCATTGGTTTCGCTGCATCTCTTTAGGAACCAGTGGGACCAAAGCGATGCAGCTTGTCACAACCAGGCTGAGCTCCGTGTCAGGGATCATCCTGCGGGCTCGGCT
>NW_010550321.1:0-518 GCF_000687285.1 Phaethon lepturus | reverse complement strand
TGGCTGACGGCAGTGTGGGGCTGGGGTAGGTGCCCTGTGAGCTAGAAAGGATGGGCCTGTTGGTGGGAATGGGAACTTTGGTTCTCAGCGACTCCAGATTTTGGCCCTGGGGACACTTTCGTCTGGTCCACTCTGTGTCTGTCTTTAATTCAGCTGTAACAGATGAAAGGGCTCACATGTAAGGCTAACGTCTGCTTTCAAGGCTGAATCCAAAGGGGGAGTGCTCCATTTTTTGTGTGTCCCCCCCCTCCAATAGCCCTTTCACTCTAAAAGCCCCAGGCAGGGCAATATGCTCATATTTCATATCCTCCTATACCACCTTCACGGCTGGGTATTGCTCCAGCGATGCTGCAGAAGCCCCCCCAGCAACCAAACCTTGCCCAGGAGCCCGTTGCATCCTGAGCCTCCAAGTCTTTCCTGGCTCCCGGGACCCGGTCTCAGTTTGCAGTTTGCTGATGCGCTTCCCCTGGGCAGCGCCTATTCCTCCCCCTCTGCGTGGGAGAAGCGTGCGGGCAGGG
>NW_010550320.1:0-202 GCF_000687285.1 Phaethon lepturus | reverse complement strand
GAGACACGTTCCCGGCTGGCAGATGCACACAGAGCACACGTACACACCACGTACGTACCCATACACGTGTCTGGACACACGGATCGGACAGACACAGGCAGCACCGAGCGCCTCATGCTGCTCCCCTCTCCAGCGGAGCAGGATGGAGGCCCATGAGTGAGCGGGGCAGCCTGACCAGCAGCTGCCCCTGGATCCCCGTCTC
>NW_010550319.1:16226-16530 GCF_000687285.1 Phaethon lepturus | reverse complement strand
CAGCCGAAGAGCTGCAGCTCTGGGCCCGGGGTGCTGTTACACGCTACAAGCCCCTTAATTCCCGTGGTGAGTGTTACGTAATTTGGATCTAGTCATCTACAGGAAGAAAGGGATGTTAACTTCACAGGACTTAATTAACAGGACCACAGGGAGGGGATTTTAACTTTCTTCCCGTTTCTCAAGCCCACGGTTGCTGCCTCATGGCCGGACTCCCCCACGGCTCTCAGAGCACCAAACCTTCTGCGTTTCAACCTTTGCCAAGTTGTAAGGAAGCGGCGGAAGGGGAAAGGGGGCACGCGGTGTC
>NW_010550319.1:15447-16095 GCF_000687285.1 Phaethon lepturus | reverse complement strand
CAGCCTCTCATTACAGCTGCTGCTGAGCGGCTCTGCCAGACACCAACGGCAGGGACGGCCCTGTGCCCTGCTGGAGCTGTTAGGGCAGCACTCTGCCCCACGCAGAAAGAGCTCCGGCGGGAGAGGCTGCACTTCACCTTCTGATTCTCCTGTCACTTGCAAAATCCCTCCCCCGCAGGCAGACTCAAGGGAAGGGGAAGCCTGACGTTGTTGCTGCCTGACACTGAGCCCGGCTCCCAGCACCGTCTCCCCACCGAGCGCAGGATGGAGCCCAGCGCCATGGCACAGCCCCGCAGTGCCGGAGCTCTGCTGGCAAGCACAGCCCCTGCTCCCCGCGAAGCAGGTCCTTGGGGCACTATGCAGCCAACAGCCCGAGGCCCCAGCACAGTTTGGCGACGTCTCAGCTGCCCTCAACCTCCGCAGCTGCACAGCAGCTGGCCGAGCCCTGACCCAGCAGCAGGCTGGTCCCTCCGCAACGCTCAGGGTGGGGGGAAATCAGTTGCCTGGCCCCTCTGCAGCAGCAAATCTGCAGAGCAAGATGCCGTGGCTGCAGACACACGTATCATGCAGAGCCTCCAGGAGCTGAGCGTGAGCCTGGCCGGCTCGAGGTACTCCTGCCAGGGAGGAGCGGCAGGCGGGGCGGCGCAC
>NW_010550319.1:13735-15416 GCF_000687285.1 Phaethon lepturus | reverse complement strand
GCCTCCTACTATCCCCGCCCGGCAGGCGCCCCCACACCGCTCCAGCTGGCAACATTCGCGTCCTCCAGGCATACAAGGGAGCAGCCCTGAGGACAGGATGACACAGAGCAGGCCAGAAGTCACAAGGGCCACAGGATTCATGGTGGCTGAGCAGGCAGCCAGCTCAGGTAACTCTGCTGCTCATTTTGCCCCGACAGCACTGGAAGCCATGCCTGAGGATGCAGCACTGCAGACACGCTCCTGCAACGCACCCTGGGCCAGCTCTGCACCCACAGCCCCAGCTGTGGGGCCAGCCCAGCACGAAGCCCAGGCAGCCTCACCTCCTGTGAACCTCCTCCAGCTCTTTGTCCTTCTCCCGCACTACCCTGTCCAGCTCCAGGCGCTGCCGGGCTCTCATCTCCACCATCTCTGCCTTTAGCCGCTTGTTCTCCTCCTCTGTCCGCACCAGCCTGTCAGCAAACTCCTGCCGGATCACTTCTGCCAGGCTGCTCCGCTCCTGGGCCAGCTGGTCCCTCATCTGCAGCAGGGCAGAGAGGTGACATCAAGGCGCTGACAGGCACAGGGCGATGCAGGGGGACGGAGCCAGGCAGGGCATGGAGCAGGGAAAGGAGCCAAAGCCCCAAGCTCTGCTCCTCACCCACCTTCCGGATCTCCTCCGCCTCCTGCTCCTTGTGCTTCAGCAGGCCCTGCAGACGAATGCTCTCCCCTTCCAGCTCTGCCAGCCGCCCCTTCAGCTCGTTGCAGCGCTCCTGCAGCTTCCGCTCAGACCTCTCCAGCTCCTGGAGCTCTACCTCGTACTTGTCTCGGATCCTCTTAATCCTAGTGGGAGGAAAGGACAGGCAGCCTGGCTCAGCCCGGCGCTGCGGGGACCACCCCCAGCCACCTTCGTGCTGCAGGAGGGACCACAACACAGCAGCAAAGGGGACGATCTGCCCCACGGGAGCTCCAGGGCTGTTTCCTCAAGTAAACTTTGCCCCTGCGAGCTGCTCCTTCCTGCACTAACGCCGCTCACACCCGCAAGCTACAGCGTCCAGAGCTCGCCAGAGAGGTGTGCAGGGCTCAGGGGAAGGGGACCAGCCCGTGAGGAGCTGGGACTCGCAGCCTCCCTCTTCCGTCTCCCCGCTACCTGTTCTCTGCTGCCCTCTCGCACTCCTCCTTGGCTGAGGACATGTCGGCCTCCAGGCGCTGGATCACCATCTCGATCTCTTTGTCTCTCTCCTTCCTCACCTCCTCCCGTAGCTCCCGCTCCCGGGAGAGCAGCCAGGCTTCCTGGGGACAGAGATGGCAAACGTTGTGGCGATCCCTCTCTGAGCCCGAGGGAGGCACCTTTGGAGAAGGCAGCCCTCGCCATTACCTCCTTCTTCACGTAGTTCGCCTCCCAGGCCTGCTTCTCTACCTCCAGCCGGTCCTTCAGCACCTTCACTTCTGCCTGCAGAGGAGACAACTGCTCAGCTCCAGCAGCTGCAGCACCCCACGCTGGCAGGGAGCAGCCCCCCAGCACCATCCCGGTGGGGGTACAGGGCTCAGGGGTGCCAGCACGTGCCACTGCGCCACGTGCTGGGGACTGGACTGCTCGCGCCCCAGAACAGCAATCCAGGGCCCAGAGGAGAGGGGAACACCAGACCTGATGCCGCCTCTCCTGCTCCTCCTTCTCCTTTGCGTACTCCTCCTTCAGTGCCCT
>NW_010550319.1:13380-13607 GCF_000687285.1 Phaethon lepturus | reverse complement strand
TGGGGGACGCCCGACCTGCTTCCCTCCAGCTGCCGCCGCAGCTCCTCCGCCTCCGCTCTCTGCCTGCCCACACACAGACCACAGCTCCCAACATCGGCACCGGCCCAGCCTCGCCACCCCCTCCTCAGGCTGCTCGCCCTTGGTCACCCTCGAACGCCAGCCCTCTTCCCACCAGAGCCTCACCTGAGGAAAGCGGCCCCAACGCCCCCCAGATCGGGCGCGCCACC
>NW_010550319.1:12292-12673 GCF_000687285.1 Phaethon lepturus | reverse complement strand
GGGCTGGTAAGAAGGGGGGGGGTGAGCATGCACGGGCTTTCTTTCCCTCTAGCATCTGCCTCTACCAAACACAGGGAGCAGAGACTGCCCACGCTGAGGAGCTCCTCCCCGAGCTGTCCATAGCGCTGGGCAGCCCGCTCGTCCGACTGCAGCAGCTCGGCCTCGTGCAGCATCTTCAGCTTCCTGATGTCCTGCCTGTGCTTGGAGATGAGCTTCTGGATCTCCGGCTCCAGCCCTGGGGCAGCGGGAAGGACAGTTACCGCTCAGCCTCGGGCTGTCCGGACCCCAACACCGCCGCCCTCAGCCCTGGCCAGCTGGCGAGGAGGCTGCAAACACATCAACTCAGCAAAGAGGGGCTGGGAAGAAGGGGGCGGGGGAGGC
>NW_010550319.1:10419-12266 GCF_000687285.1 Phaethon lepturus | reverse complement strand
TCTACCACCTGCCTCTACCAAACACGGGGAGCAGAGACTGCCCACGCTGAGGAGCTCCTCCCCGAGCTGCCAGCAGCTCCTGCAGACATGGCCCCTCTCCTGGACCAGCAGGGCCTGACCCCTGCACCGGCCCGACTCCAGCCGCCGCCGAGGGAACGTGCCCGTACCTTTCACGGTGATTTCTTTGATCTTTTTGGTTTTCTCATCAATCCACTTCTCCCGCCTGATTTTCTCAGCTGCACTCATCAGTTCCTTCAGTTTCTTAATCTCCTGTTTGGAAGCAAACGGGAAAGCTTCAGACAAGCAGGGGAGAAAGCCCCTGTTAGCCCGGGAGCCCGGCTGTCGAGAAGGAAGCTGCAGGCAAGAGCAGACGGCCCGAGCTGTGCACAGACGGCTCGCACAGCCCTGGCCAGGCATGTTCTCCCAGTCCAGAGAAGCAGCCGTACGCTCTCCCAGTGCCTTCTCCTCTCTCCCATGGGATGGGGCTGCTGCTGCCCCGCAGACCCTGAGCATGGGGGAAAAGAGCAAAACGCTCAGGAAAGCACTCGCCGGCTGAGACAGGAGAGCACCTATGGAGCGGAGAGGGGAACTGGGGCTGCCGACGGCCCGTCCATGCAGGGCAGCCCGTCTGTCAGCAGATGAGGGGTCGTGTGTGAAGACGCTTTCTTCTCCAGCCTTCCCTCTCCCCAGCATGGAAGACCCTCCGGCAGGAGGACTGACAGACAGGCAGGCAGACCTCCCGACACCCCGGCACCACCGCAGACCAAGCTCCTGCAGCACCCCAAGACCCTCAGAGGCTGCACAGCCCAGGCACACCCGGCCACGCCCGCAGCTCTCGCTTCCTCGTCTGCCTGCGTTTGCCCCCTTGGCTCTCCTCTCCAGCAAAAAAGCTGGAGAAACACTCAGGCCCTGCTGCCCACGGAGCACTTCCCCAGAACTCCTGTCGGCAGAAGTCGGTTGAAGCACTCGGCCACGTACTTCTGTGCTGGGGTTTCTGGTGAGAAAGGCACCGGCCAGTGGAGAGCCCAGCCCGGCCAGAAATGGTTCCGTTTCAGCACGGGCAGGTGATGTCTGCATGCAGGACGTGGGGACATGTTACAGCTCCGGAGGACGAGCGTGCAGCTGGACACCCAGGAGCTCGTTACCTGGCCACTGTGCAGAGAGGAGCGGGGAATAACAGGGGGCTGCCCGCACAGCCCGGGACTCGCTTTTAGGGGAAAAAAAGGGCAGGAAAATCGGCACGGGAAGACAGGGACAGCCTGAAGGCAGCAGCTGAGCATGTGGCCTGGGGAGATGGGGTGAAGGGGCTCCTTCCCGGGGCTGACCCTGCCGCTGAGCAGGGAGTTCCCAGCCCAGCCCTGCTGCCTGCAGGCGCCTGCGGAGCCGGAGCAGGTCAGGGCGTGAGAGCAGAAGGGCAAGGCACGAAAAAAGAGCAAAGACCACATTTACCTCGCAAAAGGGGCCCAAAGTGCGCCAGACCTGGGGAGAAAGAAAGGAGGGGATGGAGAGAGAAGGGGAATCGCAGAGTCATGGGGGAGGTGGGGGAGAGGCAAAACCAAACAGCCGTGCGCACACAAGAGCAATGGGCAGGGCAGACGGGGACGCAGGGGTCCCATGGGAGCGAGAGGAGTCGCAGCCAAAGGGCCCGGCAGCACCGCCGGCAACTGCAGCTCTGGGACAAGGGCAGAGCCAGCCCTGCCGGGGAGCATGCCACACACAGCTGGGGACCTGCTTTGGTGACCAGGGGAGGCCCGTGGGGACAAACGTTACTCAGTGGCTGTCCCCCACCACGCAGAGGGAGCAAGGAGCTGTACGGCGGAGCTGGGACGACAAAGGGGCAACAGAGC
>NW_010550319.1:8956-10334 GCF_000687285.1 Phaethon lepturus | reverse complement strand
CCCGGCGCGGTCTCCAGCAGAAAACCCAGCCCCGTCCCTCCATAGGAAGGGGCCGCTCCAGGCACCAAGCGCAGCAACACTGCGCTGGCTTCTTCCTCTCGGCTGGGCTCAGTGAGTTTTGAGCTCAAACAGTAAGGCAAAGTGAGCCAAGCGAGCCTTCGCCTTGCTTGCGTGAGGGCATCCCTCTGAACAGGCTCCGGCTGGTGCAAACGCCTGCCCCTCTCCAGAGCCCTGGGCACGAGCTCGGCTGCAAGGCCAAGGGTGAGCAGGGACCGGGGCAGCAGAGCCAGGACGAGCCCCGCGGCAGAGCTGCGGGCCAGCGGCGCTGCCTCCCCTCCGGGCCCGGCACAGGGCGAGCCGAGCTGCCTCCATCTGCGGGAGAGAGAGCTCTCTGCACGCTCCCGAGGGAAGCTGCCAGCAATAGCCCAGCAAAAAACCCAGAGATCTGTTACTATTGCTTATAGACCCCTTTATAATCTTATCCCCATTTAGCTCCGAGAGCAGCCCTTCTCCTGCGAAGGGGGCTAGAAGCCACCCAGCTCAGAAGGATACGGCTACAGGGACAAATCCCTCTGTGGCATCAGGGTTGTGCCAGCACCTGCTTTCACCTCTGCCAAAGCGAAGTCCCCCGGTCACCGCCCAGCCGGGGAGAGCTCTGTCCACAGCAGGACGTGTGGGAAGGGTCTTTCCAAGTAGAGCCCCTGGGAGCTGGCACTGCCTCTTGCTCAGTCCCATGCACCTGGCTTTGGGCAGCACAGCAGCCTCTTGGGGAACCAGGGCAAAGCTCCACAGGTGACACGGACCTTCTGTGCACAGAGAAGGGCTCCTCAGAACAACGGGGCCCACTGAGGTGAGAGAGACCGTACTGCTCTGGACAGAGGCCCCGTTTGAGCAAAACCAACCAACTCTGGCCATGGCACGCCTCTCCCTGTACCCCCACCTTCCCTGTCCCCTCACCAGCTCGTGCTGCTCCTGCATCTGCGTGATCTTCTTGCCGTACTTCTGGTCCACTTGTTTCAGCTCAGCCACCACAGCCTCACACTTCTCACTCAGCACCTTCTTGTCATCAATGAGCTGGGCAGGGAGAAGCAGCAGCAGCATCAGGCAGCCAGGCAGGGTACAGCTACCTTGGCTCCTGGCTTCAGAAGCATCAGTCCGAGTTGGGATGAGAGATTACCTGGTCGATGAAGGCCAGATGCCTTTGGATAGCTGCCTCATACTGTTCCCTCTGCAGCCTGAGCTGGTGGCCAAGCTCCTTCTCGGTCTGTTTGACATGCCGGACAGTCAGTTCCCTCTGCTGAGCCTTTTGGGTGCAGGGGAGGAACAGCCACAAGACATTAAGAGGGAGAAGTTACACCAGCCCCAGCATGTGTACAGG
>NW_010550319.1:4971-8943 GCF_000687285.1 Phaethon lepturus | reverse complement strand
TTGAAGGCAGTTGGGCCAGAACGAGGAGGAACAGAGCTAAATCAAAGTTACTGGCACTCCCAGGGACTCGCCTCCTGCCCTTGTCAGCAAGAACGCCCAAACCCCCGTGGGACATGGCAGAAGCGTTCAGCCCAGGTCCTGAGCCAGGGCTTCTGGAGTAGCCAGCCACTCGCCAGGGAGGGGAGTTTGAGAAAGGCTTTCAAATCAGGGGGCAGCAAGGAGAAATGGGAGAGAAGCCCACAGCAGACTGGGAAGGACCTCGCAGATCTTTCCCACGCTAACAGCGACTGGGACTGTGGTATGCCCGGCGGCCTCTGGCCCTCCGGCTCCTCGGCACTGGCTCTGGGAACGCTGCAGTACTTTGCTGGGGACACAGATGGGAAGCCCTGATCTTGTGCTTTGAAGTCACTGCCCCAAGAAACATCTGCTGAGGGCTCTTGGCCTTCGTTCCCCAGCGAGCAAGCACATCTGGCTCACACACCAGGGCTGTCTGCAGCAGGCTGATGGCTCGCTTCTTCTCCTCCACTTCCAGCTTCAGCCTCATGATGGAGCTCGTGACCTCCGTGGCAACAGCCGAGGCCTGCTCCAAATGAGCCAGCTCCTCCTCCGAGAGAAGACCCTGCCACAGCGAAAAAACCAAACAAACGATTAAAAGGTGGTGAGGACCTCCTGGAACCAGGACAAGGAGACAGGAGACCCTTTCCACCAGGGTCTCGCACCGCCTCTCCAATACAGATGGGGTCTCGCTTCAGCGCTCACCTCCCGCTGCGTGGCCGAGGCGGCCGACCTGGGCCTCTCCTGTTCAGACTTCTCCATCTCATCCAGGAAACTGATGATGCTTTGGAGCTTGGCCTCCGAGAGCAGCGCCCCATCCTCAGGGACCCCCGGGGAGTGGTTCAGCTTCCCAAACTTCTCCAAGTTATCAGCGGTCAGGGAATTGGAGCCGGGCTCCTGCTGGGCAGACACAGCTGTGAATGAGCACCCAGGGGAAGGCTTGGGAGAAGAGATGGTGGCTCTTCTCCATCACTGGGGACCAGTTCTCCCACTGCACCCCAGTAACCAGCCTTATCCTCTGTGCTAAGCCCACTCCCATCACAGCCTCAGCATGGTTTTGCTCCTCCTCGCAGGTGCCCAAGCCCCCGGCTGCACCAAACTCCTCCGCTGCCTTCTCCGGCAGCGAACCAGCTATGCTTCTCACCCTCCACCACCCAGCAAGCGCTGGGAGAAGGCAGCCCATAGAGCAACCTGCTCTCACCAGGCAGCCACCACTGTCTGGGGTGGATGCAACCAGTCTCAGCCCTCTGCCTACCCCATCTATCCAGGCATATCTGTCCTTCTTGAAGACCTTTGGCGGGGGCAGCAGCTCTGGCTCTTCCTCCAACAGCCTGAGCGTGTCCAGCAGCTCATTGAGCGTGACCTTGGACTGAGCCCTGCTGACAGCAGTCACCACCGTCTCCAGATCCTCGCCGCCCGTCTCTCTGGAGCTCACATCCTAGGGGAGAAGACAACACACCTTGCAGTAGAAGAGTTTGCTGGATCTCCCCAGAAGATCAATGAAGGCTCCAAAGCCACCCTGGCAGAACAGCTGGTGCCAGGAGCCCCAGGAAGCAAAGCCAGACCCACCTGCAGCTTGTCCTCTGCCCCAGGGTCCCGCGAGGGCGCGGAGCCGAGGTCTGAGAGGCCGCTTTCTTCTGGCTCTGCAGCTACTGAGTGGAAACTGGCCTCTGGAGGAACCAGACTGTTCTCAGGAACTTGCAACAACCAGCCCCTTTGACACAGCTCCCCAGATCGAGAACCACCCCTCCATCCTCCTCCTCCCCGCTCACATCACACGCTGCTCCAAAAGCAGCGGAGACCTGCGGAAGGGACTCACCAGCATTATTGGCTTTGGTGACGCTGCTGGCTGGGCTGACGTTCCTTGCAGAAGCAGGTTTGGCAGGCTTCTTCTTTGCTACCCTTCTACTCTCCTTCACCAGCGCAAGCTCTTCTTCTGCCAAGCGCTTTGCGTCCGAAGCCTTTTGGGCCCTTTTCTGGTGCAGTTCCTGTAGGGACAGACAAGCCATCAGTCTCGGGCCCAGCACAGGGTGTTCTTTGACACATAGCTGCACTGCTTTAAGTGCTGGCAAGGACCCGGGAGACAATGGCAACCCACACGCTTGCTGCTGAAGGGTTAACAAGGACAACTCTAGAGAAAGGGAAAGCACAGGAACAACAGCTCTACACTTCCCTGCTCTGAGCAGAGCAGAGGTGGTGGCCAGGGTCTCGCCAGCTCCTCAGGTGAACAAGGGCTGCTCACACACCCCTCCAAATCCCGAGGGCCGAGCACCGCACAGTGCAGGACACTGCAGTGCCTTAGCTGAGTTTTGGGAAGTTACTTAAGGCACAAGCACGCATTTGCAAGGCTGTTGCAGCATTTTGCCACCCTCCAGCTGCTCACTGTGTGTCTCCCTCGACCCCCCCGATGAAATATGATTCCATTTAGGGCAAAGAGAAATTGTTGGGTGGTTTTGTTTTTTTTTAAATCTTCAGCTATACTGCAAGCCAACGTGCAATTCCTCACAGTCTGTGCCAGCCCCTCATCTGTGCCCCAGGAGCAGCAGCCCTTTCCTGCCACAGAGGTGAAGATGGCGAGGTGCTTCCTGCCAGCGGGCACAGCGTGGTGCTCAGCCCACCCTGGAGGGACCCCACTCCTGAGAAGGGTCCCCTTCCCAGGGCACTCTCATCCTCGGCCACCTGAGGAGCTGCAGATACAGTCTCCCTGTTTCAACGTGGTCACCCTTTCCCCGAGAACTAGATTGAAACCAGCACTGTCTTCACAAGCTCCGAATGAGCTGCCAAGGCTTGGCAGAAGCACAACGGGAATCTGCTCTATGGCACCTCCGCCTCCGCAGGGAGCACTCCATTTCCAAGGCTGGCCCTCATTCTGCTTCGTGCAAAGCCCCGAGAGACGCAGAGGGGAGGCCCTCTCGCTGCCTTGCAAGATGATGCCGACAAACTGGTCTCACGCAGGCCGCAACGCCCTTGCCTTGTCCCTACCTGGATGGCAGCGCGTCGGGCCAGGCGCGCCTTCTCCTCTCGGATCCTCCGGCGTTCCTCATCCTTCCTCTCCTGCAAATCCAGGATATTCCCTTCCTCCATCCGCTGCTGCCTTTCCTTCCAGAGAGGGTCCAGAATGTTACTGAGAGCTCTCCAGCCCCCACCACCCACAGCAAAGGGAAGGGGCACACGGCACCTGAGGTCACCCCATATCCAGGCTTTCCATCCCCCCAGTCCTCCCCTCTGTGCAGGCAAAGAGCTCTCAGAAAAGCTCTACTTTAGAGCAGCTTATTTTCTTTAGATATTAAATGTAATTATTAGTCATCTGAGTCTGAAACCACCAAGGAGACAGGGCTTAAAAATAGACTCTCACATGCAAGAGCTACGGTACTCTTCGTTATTGGAATAAATAATTAAACACAAAGAAACACAAATAGCTGCAGATGACTCGTCACTCTCTAATGAGCCAACTCGTTACTGATTTGCTATGATGAGCCGCGGCAGGGTATCCCTCCTCTGGCCTCGAGCATGTCCGAGACAATAAGAATTTTTTTTTGTGCGGCTACGCCCAAGCGTCTGCCTGCTCACAGCCGAAGGGAGCTGGCGGACCGGAGCTGCGCAGCACCGGGCCCGGGGGCTCCCAGCCTGAACTGCCCCCGGAATCAAACGCGCGCTTCCCCCCACGTCTCTGTGGGGACAGAGCCCTTCTCAGATCTCTGGACTGCAAGGGGCTGGCTAGATGGAAAGCCAAAGCCCCCTCGTCTCCGAGAGCTCCGGTCTCAGTTGCAGGGTCTGGTGACTAAAGGGACGTGGATTTCCCCGCCAGTGAGGCGAGCGGGACACGGGTGTCAGAAGGGTCTGTGCCACGAGGCCGCGACAGGACTGACCTCCCTTTGGGAAGCCAGCAAGCGCCCCAGAGCCGCAGCTCCCGGCCCG
>NW_010550319.1:0-4835 GCF_000687285.1 Phaethon lepturus | reverse complement strand
AGAGCGCAGGCTGCTCACCCACGGCACCAGGACTTGTCCCCTCACGCCCCGACTCAACGAGGCCTTTTCCCAGGCTGACATTTGGGGTGGGAGGAACTTGTACCTTTGATGAGCGTAACTCAAAGCCCAGAGCCAAGTCAGGGGGAGGGTAAATCAGGCACTGTGGGCACACTAAGAGGGGCCTTTCCCAAATCTGGAACCCCACAGCACAACAACAAACCAGTACCAGCTCTGCCGGAGAGCAACGCGCTGCCTGCCACCATCCTCCTGCCTCTTCCCACCAGCCATCATGCACCAGGCTCCACCTCACCTCTCCGCCTCCTCCTCAGTCACCTCCTTCCTCCGGGGCAGGCTGCTGTTGTTGTTGCAGGTCATGATGTTGTTGCTGGAGAAATTCTTCTGAGACTTCATGAAGCTGCTGCTTTCACCGTCCTCGTTTGAGGTGGCTTTGACAACGTTGCTAAGGAAGAAGATGAATCTCCTTGGCACCATCCTGCCCCATCCCGCGCCACATCTGCACACGAACACGGGGTCAGCACAGCCTCAGGACCTCACCACACTTACTTGAGGGAACTGGGTGCCTGGTTGGAGCTTTTGGGTGCAGAACCCTTCTCAGTGGTGGAGTAGTTGTTGTGCACCATGGTGGTGACACAGTTGCCCATCGCGCCCTTGTTGCTCCTTTTGTGGAGAGAAGATGAGGCGTTAGGACTTGCTGGATCTGAAGGGAACAACATGCACCACAGGCGCTCCCTGCGTTGCAACCCTCAACCCAACCGTGACCGTCTGGAGCGTCCCCAAGGCAAGCAGCAGGCGAGGCCTCACAAGTGACTCGCCCGCTCCCTAGAACTCCCTCCCTGGTAGCTGTTACTTGACGCACAGACAGACAGACACAGCCCGAGCAGACCTGACAGCCTGCTGTCCAGCCTATTCTACACACAGCCTTGGCTTAAGTCTCTCCCGGCCCTGAAGGCTTCAAGTTTTACTCATTCCCTTTCCTAGAGCAAGAGCAGCCTCTCCCACACATCAGTTGAGCTCCTGTGCAGCTTCCCAACACGTCCTGGCCAGCCAGCCTAGCACGCCATCACCGGTCTGCCCCGCACTTGACCCCCGTGCCCCGGCAGAGGCAGCGCACCGGCATCACCTCCTCTGCCCGGGTGTTTTCTCTGTGTAGTTCCTCCCAGCACCAGGCCTACAGGCTCTGGATCAGTGCCGCCCCTCCTACCTGTTGTTGGCGGTGAAGTTGGCCGCCAGGAGCACGGTGGCTTCTTTCCTCCTCATGCCTGCTGGCGGCACAACGCCGCGGGAGCCGGAGGGGCCCGGGAACACTCGCGGCTGATCGTCCTGCCACGGAGCCAGCAGGTATAAACGCAGGCAAGAGCCAATCCCACATCCTCAAACACCACCCTCTTCCTTCACAAGCCGGTTTCTCCCCCACATAAAAAACTCTCTGTTCCACAGGACGGCAGCCTCGAGGCTTTGCCTGCACCTCTGCCTGCCTCCACCAGAAGCCAGGAGCACGGAGGTGATGGGCAAAAGCCCCGACTCAGACACAAGGCCAACACAGGCCAGAGGACTGGCTGAGCACATTGGCCATCCAAACTGTGCCAGCTTCGACTGCAGGCCAAGGAAGGACCACTGACGAGCTGTACCACCCCATCCTCAGGTCTAGGGAAACCCTCCCACTCCTCAGGCAAGCAGAGCTGACGGCCCACCCGCCCCAGGAGACCGCCGTCCTCACCAAAATGTTCCACGTGGTTTTCTTTTCCGGGGAGGTTTTGCTCAGACTCGCCAGTTTCTTTCTTCCCCCAGAACTGCTCTCAAAGAAGGTCAGGAAGTCTCCCGGCTGCTCAGAGCTTTAGCCCGAACCCAGGGAAAGCAGACAGGAGGAGAGAACACGTGTTCTGGAGTTAATATTGCAGGCAGACACAGGGCAACAAGACAGCAATAGCGGGGTGCTCATCCCGCACAGGCTGCTTCAGCGAGAAGCACGCTTTGATTGCAGCAGGACACTCTGAAAACAGAGACAGCATAGAGCTGAGGAACACCTAGCACATGCCATCGCAACACAGGGAGGAAAGGGCTGGAGAATCATTACACAGTCAAGAAATCTATGAGTGATTCATTTTTATACAGAGATTTACATTTCAGAATGATGTGTAGCGATAGAATATATTAAAGGGATGAGCACAGGGCAACGAGAGAAGAGAAAATCACTATCCAGAGACAGCCCTAGGTCACTGGAGAAAGGAGGAGACCTTTCGCCTCCTGTCACAGCCCAGGTATGGTCCAGACAGTCCACGAGGTGCTGCTTTAAGTGAACAGTCTGGTCGCTAGGAATTAAATTGAGTGCCTTTTGTGACAGCAGCTTCCCAGCCACAGAAATACACTCTTTGTTTCCCTAAATCCTAATCAAGTGACCTCCCCTCCAAAACAAAAACCCCCCAAAAACCCCAGACCTTGGCTTTCCAAGGCCAGGTTATATCCCCTGATGAGTATGACAGAGCTTAATGTACATTTTTAAAGGCTCTGGTTCCCTCACAGGACAAGAGAGGTCAGACACGTGGGTGGGATTTCACACAGTCCCATCCACGGGACAGATGGACATACGGCGGTGGCTGGAGCTGTACCTGCGTGTGCTGTTCACTCGCTGGTTAACCTGGGTGGTGCTGTTGGATCTCCGGAGGTTGTTCATTGCCCGGGATCCCGCATCTTCCTGCAGTGGAGAGAGCCAAATTCAGCTGCAATGTTAAGGAGAAGCACAGGCAGGCGGAGCTGGGATGCCTGGCCTAGGCAAGCTCCTCCCATGAGTCAGGCATCCTAGAAGAGCACTGCTGGTGGTGCTACCCTTCCAACCCCTTCAACACAGCCCCAACACGATGTTTCCGATATCCCCACGGCTGCCAACCTCTCCTTGAGGCAGAGTGCAATAACACCTCGCTCCCTCTCAGGCTCCTGCGCCGCTGCTGAGCCAGCAGGAACACGTTTGTTTGTGTGAGCTCCCCAGCCGAGAAGGGCTGGGTTCGTTACCTGCCCTGGGAACGAGCACGAAGGAAGACTGCCAAGGCAGCAGGGATTACTCAGCAAAGAGCACAGAGACTCTCTGCTACTGGATCTTAACAGAGCTCAGTAAGTAGCTGGGGCTTATTCATTCTGCTGAAAAAACAGTCACAGAAACCCCCACTTGGCAAGACACCGAGTCCCCAGCTGCTGCTGACCCCGGCAGGAACGGAGGGGGCTCGGCAAGGCACAGGCTGAGCCTGAAAACACCGTAGCATCCGGCAGAGATACCGGGAACTCAGGAGTTTCCAGAAGGAAATCGGTGCAGGGAGGTGCAGAACAAAGAAGGGAAGAGTGAAGCCTGACGGTTCCCTGCTTGCTCTTCTGCATACATTAAAGCACTGAGAAGAGACCTAACGAGCAGCCGATCATTGAGGATAATCAGATTTGGAGATAGTGCGCGGCACTGCAGCGCCCAGGGCTGCAGCTGCAACTAGCACCTGGAGCAGCCCAATTCTCCCTTCCCGCAGGCAGCACAGCTTCTCCATAAACACGCGTCCATGCCACGTTGCCACACGCTCCCAGGGGAGCCACGCTGCGGGATCAGCACAGCCCAGCATTAGACAGGCGGCAGAGCGGGCGCTCATCGAGGCATTCACAGCCTGTTCACACATGCCTCCCGGCCCCGAGAAGCAGGAGGCAAGAAGAACATCTCCCGCCCAGGACTCACCAGAGCGTTCCTCTTCGGTTTGCCATCGGCGGTGACCGAGACAGAGCGCGCCATGTGCTTGGCGGGAGAGGCGCTGCTGGGGCGCCGCAAGCCCGGCGCGGGGAGGCCTGTCAGGCTCAGATCCACGCCGCCAGAACCGGCGCCCTGGAAGGAGGAGCTGCTGCGGGTGCTCTTCATGCTTGAGCAGAGAGAAGGGGTCCTGGAAGCACAGCACAGATGGAGAAGTGAAGGCACAGAGAGGGCATCCAGCCTCGTGCAGCCAGGAAACCGAGCTCTGCTCCCAACTGTCTCCTACAAACGCCGACACACAGAGCTGAAACCATTTTCAAACAGGACAAAACACCTTCTTCTGTATTTCCACGTGCCAGATAACCCTGAACACAAGGCCCAGCGAGGCTCCTACAGCAGCAGCTGTCTCCTCGCTTCTTTGACCTAACGCCCTGGCTGTCCCACGTTCTGCTGCCCCATTTACAGGCCAGGACTCTCTCTTCAAGGCCAGCAAATGACTAACACAGATGAGAAAAGCCCCACTGCCCACACCAGGCTCCTTCACTCCATACAGACTGTGGCTGGGAGAGGATCATGTGAGCCCAGAACAGCCCCTTCTGCTAAGGCCAGGGCTTCAGCTGACCGAGCACCCTGCCCTCGGGCAGCAATGCCCAAGAAGCAACTGGGCAGCTCCCAAGGGATCCTTCCCCCACCAAGTGCTCATAATCTCTGCCAAGAAGCTGTTGAGAAGCAGCCGTGCCCTCTCCATGGGCGCAGCAAGAGCTGAGTCCCTTCCCCAGCTTGGGAGGCAGCACACTCCCTGCTTTACCCTTTGGCATCCCCTCCTGCCACGCAGCGCTGAGCCAGGAGCTGTCGATGTCCCCAGGCAAAGGCCACCGCAACATCCCTTTATTGCTTTATGCAGCACTACGCACAAGCCATCCCTAAACCCATCTTCCCCGCGCCGGTCTGGTTTCACCCCTCCGTGGGGCTCCACCTCGGCAATACCCCCGGCTCCAGTGACCCGAGTGAACAAAAGGCTCTCGATGGAAACCGCTGGGCTCGCACCAGGAAAACAGGGCTCAGGCCTCAACTCCAGGCCCAGGACACCCAGGCCCAT
>NW_010550318.1:22423-23006 GCF_000687285.1 Phaethon lepturus | reverse complement strand
CGGAGCTGCGTGGCCAGGCCGGATTGCAGCAGCGACTGGGTGTCATCTGGAGCGGCCAGGCCCTGGGGTTGCCCGATGACAGAGTCGAATAAATCACTGAGCTGAGGCACACAGTGGAGGGCGGGGTGGACCCCTGGGAGCTTTTCCATCCAATTCCTCTGGAGGTCCTGCAAAGCTATGTGGAGGAGGGGATGGAGCCTATTGGAGGCACATCCACTGGCCTGCTGGAGCTCAGGGCACGGACGCCATCTCCAACCGGAGCCGCGGACGCTGCACATGCCCGTTCCACCTGGCTTAAACTCAGGTTTTCCCCTCGAGCTGAACTCATGCTGCCCTGGAGCTCTTGGCAAGCTTTGAAATTCAGCTCTGCCTGAATTTCACTCCCCTACTGGGAGACCAAGCTCCCAGTTCTCCCAGTAAGATACAGGTTTGAATCCAGGTCATATATCTGCTGTTCTCCACCAGCATCACAGCTGTTTGCTCCAAACACGAAGATATTTTTGTAAGAGCAAAAGCATGAATTATTTCAAACTTGCCTCAGGACAAATTTTCAAGGGTACTGCGGAGACTGTTTCCACAACAA
>NW_010550318.1:0-22392 GCF_000687285.1 Phaethon lepturus | reverse complement strand
GCTGCTGAATTGTTCATGTTACTTTCACGAATGCCAGAAAAGAGGCTGGCTTTTTTAAAACGTCAGCAGATACCTAGAACGGGAATTTGTTTCCATATACCCTTTGGAAGCTGTTGTTGTTGATGTCGTTGTCTAATCTGACCGAAAGTTCACTTTGGCAATTTTTATCAGTCCTTGCTTTTAGGTATAGGCAATTAGCTTAACAAAATATCAGATAGGATCTCTGCGGTGTTTGCAGTGCCTGTTGCTCTGATTCTTACCTGGTGGGAAATGGCTTTGGAGGAGCACAGCCGCATCTTTGTAGCTGTTTACATCACATTTCTGACAGAGCTCCACCCTGCTTTCCCCATTTGTACTTTGTTTTTCATGAATAAAGGTCATGGCATTGGCATCACAAAAAATATTGTTGCTGTAGAAGGAATTCAGCTGTCCCCTCTGGGTTACAAAACAAACCGCATGACAGGACAGTAACGCACTCAAGCGTCGGCAGGGCAGAAATCGGAGATGGAAGAAGAAGCCTAAGACCCATGGAGATCCCTGCAGACCTCCAGCATCCCACAAGTCAGCTGCCTCCCTGCCTGTGCTGGGCCGCTGGATACTGCACAGTCCTTAAAATCGTGCTCAACCTAGTTTTAAACATACCCCAACTGTTAGCCGTGGGTCCGTTGTGGGCACCTGCCTCCCAGCCCAACAGGTCACACTGCTGGAATTTGTCTTCTAATGACCAAAGGGCTTTTTCTTTGCAGCAATGTCATACCATTAGTCCAACACCTTCCTGCAACTGGTGTTGGGCCAGGGGACATGGTCACAGGGTCCCTGGACCCCTTCGGTGTGCACAAAGCGCTGTGGTGAGGGCACCTCGCTGCCAGCAACTAGTTTAAGTCACCGGTACACAATCCATCTTTTTGGCCATGTTGTATGTAGATCAGGGGATAAATGTATAGCAACCACATCCTTTGACTCAGCTATAGATATAAAGTAAACGAGACCTTTCCCGTGTTTCTGCGTAAACATCCATACTGACCTTTGTGTTTGTGCTGGTGTCAGAATCACCATTTACCTTTTGGTTCAAAAGCCATTCTCCCAATCTGCCGTTATGGGTGAGTTTCTCAAGCTCTCTGATGTTTTCTCTTCCTCTCAGTCTACCGATACTTTCCAGCAAGGTAGTATTTTAACTAGCCGCAATATTCCAGGAGTAATTTCATCACCTGTGCTTACAGAAACACGGCCCCAAACTCATGGTTCGTGCTTTTATGATTCTTTTGGCATATACCAAAATCTGAATTGTTCTGGGGGTACGAGGGGAAACCAGCAGAAGTTGCTGTATTGTTGTTACAGCCAAGGACACGCGACAGCCAACGAGCAAAAGCTCAACACCAAAAGCACTGGGAACACTTCTAGCAGGAACGCTACACAAGCAATTCCCAGTTCACAAATTCAGTAGGAAGTGTATTGGGAAAAAACCCTCCAGGTTAAGCAAATCTTGAACTTTCCTTCCCAGGACACCACTGATATAATCGAATAGTAAATCAAATTCTACAGAAATGCTTGGGGATTTCATTAGTAAACAGCCCAGATGTGAATTCCTTGGTTTTGCTCAGCTAAAGTCTCATGGAAGATATGTTTTAAACTGAGAATTGTCTGAATAATAATGAATAGTAGTTTTTACACAGTATTTTAGCGTAATCCCAGAAATTATAATTTAAGGAGTGCAGATCTTCCTTGTGCAAAGCCCTCAGGATTCATGTGGCAATAGCCAGTAATCAGATAAAATAGAAGCAATTAATAAAGCATTTCATCATTAGAAAAATTTCCAACACCGGAAGACTTTGCAAATCACCCAATTCCTCTGGCATCTGAGATTTTGTCAGTAATGAAAGCTAAATGAATGGTGAATACAAGTATAAGGCTGAAAAAAATGTCACACAGGCTCAGTGTGCACAGAAATAGTATTTTAAGGGAGTTGTTCAAATTTAAATGAAATTTTTTTCTTTATAAAGCAGTCTCCTCTTGATTATTAACAGAATAAAAGTTGCCTCAAAAGTAAAGAGGTTTTTAAATATAAGACCATCATACCCCTATTTTCCCTTAGCATTGACTAAGAAGCGGTTGAAGTTACATCGCCATTTACAGTTTCCACACCTCTTAGTACTTTGCATTGTATTTCCTCCCTGAAGTTTCATAACTTCTGCTAACTTTGTAGGCCTGGGAGGGCTGCAGAGCACGTCTACGCGCTGTAGGAAGTGGTTTTGATGTTGCTCTGGCAACCAGACCAGTACTGAACAAGCAGAGGTGCCGCTCGGCAGAGAAATGACATCGAACTCTTGTCTGTACGTCCTCATAATTATTAAGAATGGAGGCAGCAGTTACGATGATCAAGCCTAATACCCTTCAAGGAGACTGCAATTCTGTCTCTTTTATTTCTCCCCCACATTTTAATTTGATAACATTTCTCTTCCTGGTGCTGCTTGTTGCAGTGCACTCTCGATGACAGGGGAACCATTCTTTCCTTTGCTGTGACATCACAGTGTCCCCAGATATGACCTAAGAGTGGATAGCACGTCCTTTGTGACTCTGTGGTACTGTAAAGGGAAAAGGATGTTACCCAGTGGAGAATCCAGGTTCTCTTTTATTTTACTCTAGAGCTGACTGCATTTTGGGAGAACTAAATGAATCCTCCTTTTTTCTTTTTTTTAAGTTTTTTAATGGGAAGCTCCTTTAACTTACCCTTGTAAAGCATTGGGGGATCATCCAATGGAAAGCCCTAAAGAAACCCAAGGTACCCCTGCTTCAAAGCTAAGGCTCAAGCTCTGAAAAGAGAAGTGTGCTTAGAACAAAGAGGTTTTGAACACAAAACCAAATCATGGCAATGCAAGCTGACAAACACTTCATCTGCCTGCTGCCGTTTACGGTTTTCAAATACACATGGAGTGTTGTTGAGGACCTTGGCTACCTTTGTCTGTCACCGAGCCAAGTCTATTTAAGCTTTCTTCAAAACTAGTCCCTGTGGCCACTCAGGTATTTCTTGCTGTTGCTTTTGTTGTTATTCACCTTTGAGTTGTTTGTAGTCTTTCTGGTATCAAAACTGAACGGAATATTTCAGGCAGTCGTCTAAGGGCATTGAAAGAAAGTCTAAAACTCTGTCCTCCATGACTTTTACATAGTCAACCCATATCTTTTGATTTCAGACCTTGTTTTAGGTCTACACAAGAAAGGCTTTGCCATCTTTGATCAGGTTTGGTTGTTTTTTCCCTTTTGGTTTTGATTTTTTCCAGTTTTCTGGATAGGTTTCACACAGCTTGCCACCACAGCTCTAGTGGACAATAAAAAAATGTATGGGAACTCCTCCAAAGTACGTGTTTGCAAAGAGTGCTGTGCCAGGAACATCATTACCAGAGTCCCAGTAACTAATCCAGAACCGATGCCATAACTTTTATGTGTACCAGGGGCACTGAAACCCATGCTGAAATACTTGGCAAGTCTGCCCTTAAATTAGGATATATTCTATTGATATTGGCTGTGATCGACCACAACATTCCTTGGTTTTGAGGTAGTATTTCTGAAGGGGGAGGGTTTGCAATGCCAGTTCTTGTCATATGTTTTCCTGTCTCACCCTATCTCCAAGCCCAGCTAATCTGATGATATCCAACTGTCCTAATGAGCTGCATCTACTTCGAGACTGAAGCGTTGACAGCTGCCTGTCCTATTGCCAATAAAAACTCCTGAGACTGTATCTCATTCCTGCAAGTACGCAAATTGCTTAGTTTCCAGCCCAAATATGAGACATAATGATACTTCTTTTCATTGATCCAGGTCTAAAAAAAGGTGTGTCAAGAATGCACTCAATCATTTCCTCACGTGCGGGTTAATTCCTCAGCTGGAAATGAGGTTTCTGTCTATGGTTACAGAGGAGAAATCAAGGGCTCACGCCCCTTACAGCAGAGGTACAGTCACATGAGCTGAGGTCAGTGAGAAGGACATGTTCCTCCAATTAATGTTGGCATGTGTTTGCTTATATTTTTATACATTGGTAATTCTTCCATTTGCTACTCTTAGATTCAGAGCACATGGCAAGAGCTTCAGCTTGTTCTTATTCAGGTAGTATTTAACACCCTTAAATCTTCACCAAGACCCAGCCCATCTCCTGCACATGGGATTCTCTTTCTTCCTCACCGACAAGGCCCAAAGCTGATAGACCCGAAGGCTCATCAGCCTTTTCTTCCCCTGGACGGCAGGTCCAGAGCACCGAAACTGGGTAATAGGTGAGCAGATAAGACCAGGCTCCCAACAAGCCATTAAAAACTAGTCACAGCCTTTTAGAAGGCAAGCTATCTAAAACAGAGACTGAATTTGGAGGATAAATTTTCTCTCGAGTGACTTCAGTGTTCACAGGAACAGTATACAACAATCCCCAGACAAAGATGGAGAAGAGACACAGAGAAACGCCATAGAAGCAACACCTCCACTGACAGCCGATCGTCTCCAGGCAGAAAGAATAGTTTTCCTTGTCAAAAGAAAAACCCATGTCTACCCTCTGCCCCTCATAACTTTTATGATACGCCAGATTCCAGGAATCATGGAAAACACTACCAAGCCAGGGGCCAAAGAGCAGAAGAACTAGGGGAAGCAGATCTAGCCTTGGCAGACTCCTGTAGCAGCCCAGGTCACCAGCGTAGCCTCTCCCATGCCAGCCTTTTCCCACTCTGTTTTCAGAGCTGAAGGTAGGACCCATTTCTTCAATTCAGCTTTTCCTCAGTAAGTTCCTCACACACATACAAGCACAAAACCTCAAGATTCTTATTAAGATCAGTCTGGGGAGGAAGAGAGTTTGTTATTGTTCTAGGGTTTTTCTTTTTTTTTTCATTCTTGGGATGTGCTCAAATATTACAACGGTGGAGACCATATAAGTAGCTAGATTAGGGCAACAGACATAACAGTGGTATTGGATACAGAAATAGCAGCCATTGCCAGTTCCATGGAAAGAGAGGACAAATGAATAAACATCGATCATAACATCTGAAACCACCAGGCTTGGAAAAGCCTCTTTATTTTAGGAATAATCCACTGAAAGATGCCAGGGCTAGATCTGACCGGCTCCGACTTTTTCTCAGGAGTATAATTGCCACTGAGGAGAAAAAAAGAATGTTTGAGAATAGTTAAATCGAGGAACCTTCTATGCCATCTTTTAGTCACTAAGCTCTAGGGACAAATACAAGGGTTTGTCTGTTTGTTTGGTAGGGCTTATTTTTGTTTTTATTTTAAATCTGTAGTTTTTCCTAAGCATTTTTTCCAGATGTTTTTCATCCTGCAAATTTGCATGTAGTCCCAGGATGATGTACAAATTGAAGGCAAAGGCAATCAAAAAATGCAAGTAGGTCTATCTCTCAATATCTCTTGAGTACAAGATGGTCTTACCTGCACAGGACCTCCTCCCCTGTTAGCAGATCTAAGACACCATCAAGAATAAGTCAAGGAAGAATCCAGCAAGGAAGAATCCAGAAGGAAATGGTAAGCATGTTGCTGAATGTCAGTGCAACTATACTATAAGTCCTGTCCCAGCCTATGGGGCTGGAAAGGTATTGTTCGTGTCTGGTGTTATTTAGGAAGATGTTTCTGAAGGAACACAGGCTATGCAATTCCAGAGAGGAAGGAATTGGCTTCTTTAGGATTACTGAAAACTTACTGAACAAGAAGCTTTCTGTATTTCCTCACAGCTGGAGACCAGTCATTGCAACACAATTAGAAAAGCTGGAGGCCGAAAGAAGAGAAATTCTCTGATTTGACCCGAGTTCCTTACATTATAGCTGGTTTGTGCAAAATGCGTCTGGGTTCTGTGAAGTGCAAGGCACTGAATATTTCTCTCTGCCTCAGCAATATTTTGAGCTTTATGTTGACCGAAGTGCTGAAATCCTGGAAGGTGGCATTGGAAGGCCAATCGCATTGGAAGGCCAATCCCTTGGGGCATCCTCGGTGTCAAATTCTTTGAGGATACTTGAATAGACTATGCAAAGGGATCACTTAACGTGTCACAGCGAAGTGACGTTTACCTTCTATAGGGCACCAAGAAGACCATACACTATAAAACTGTGCCCAGTTTTGGTTTCCTCAGCAAAAGACAAGTACTAACAAATAAATCCAAGCATAACTGCAATGCAGTTTTAAGGTGCTTGAGATACTCATTCAAGATGGGGATGCCTAAAATACACATTAAGGGTGAAACGTCGGCACCATGAAAATCAACAAGAAAATCTCCAAGTGTCTGCGTTGGGACTGTATCCATACAGTTTATCCAGACAAAGACAGTATAAACACCAGAGGCTCAATTGTCCCTGAGCTAACAGTGCTCAGTTGTTTAAGTGCAGGAAACGGCCCACCCTTTTCCCACCTTTGTACACCCAGGCAGGGGTCAGACGCAGTGTAGCTGCCATAAGGGCAAGGCTGATCCAAGTTAACGTCTGGCATAGGGTGACTGAGGCAGGGCGATGGCGATGGCAGAGCCGCTGCCCTGGAGCTCTCCGAATGATTGCAGAGGTGGCCACAAAAGGGGCAAATGTAGGGTCAATCTGAGAAAATGCCCTGTGGCCAAGCAGATACACTTCACCAGTTGTCTTGAAGAAACTGGCTTAAACCACTGCTCAAGATGCAATTTTCTTTCCTAAAGTCAATGCTCAGGTGAAAGAAAGGTTTCAACAGTTCCTCTTATAAGGGGGAGAAGTCCAAGGAAGCAAAAGTACCACTGCCATCGACACAACACATCCCACCTCCTTCCAGTATCTTTTGCCACCATGACAGGATCCTCAAGTAGTTGTTTTTAATTCAGGATTGAGGTGATTTCATCCTTCACGTTCATTATCTGAGTAAGTGAGAACATACTTCTCTTGTTCTTCATATTTGCCTTGATTATTCACCTTTGGTAATGGAACATATAACAGGAGAGGGAAGGTGTGAGCTCACTGCCAGGGAGTGCCTCCCCAGGCAAAATGAAAAGCAGGTATAAAAATCAAAAACTGTGATGGAAAAGAGAACTATCTTTTCATTTTTTCTTAACTTAAAAACTCAAGGCAAAATACTTGCCAGTCCTCTACGGGAGCTCTCCACAGGTGAAGCCCTCATCTTGGGAGTAGCAGGAGGAGGCATCAGAGCTGAATTTCCATGCTACATAGACATGCACACACGTAATCCAGTTGTGGTTTTCTTAACATGCAAAGATCCTAAAGTCAGCTCTGATTCGACTCATCAGTTCCAGCTAATTTTCAAGCTAAGGGCTCTAATAAGCAGACTCAAGAGCATCTGGGCAAATTTAGCTCCAACCAATTTGCCTCTAGAACACCCTTTGAATACATTTGCATAGTCTGTGTTCACAAAGCTACATAAAACGTGCCTTGCCAGCTGCTGGCTGGCCCCTCAGCCTGGCATGCTGCTGTCGCTGCTGGATATCTGCTAAAGCCTTGACAAAGTGCTTACAGCTTACCTTTTCTTTAGTTGACATTAACTGGGCCCCTGTATAACGGTGTGCGACAGTGTCTGGAACAACGGTGACTGAACCACTGGACAGGCAGCGTGCAGGCAGGGGTCTCGCTGCCCCACGTCACCGTGCCACAACCTTGACCTAATGATAGGACATCTGAGAGTAAGAATGTAGAGCAATCGCTACCACCCGGACTTGGCTTTCCCGCTGCAGCACAGTGCCAAATTTGATAGTCTCTTTGGTGATCCAGGCACATGCCCATTGAGACAAGTTTATTTTAAAGAGGTCAGGTAGCAGCTGATGGGTGGTGGGAACCTTTTAGCATTCCCAAAACAGGCAGCGTTCGAACGAACAATCCACAGATGCAAACGTCAGCAGGTGTATTGGCAATACCCTGCGCTAGAGTCTTCCTGAACCTCGAGTACTTGCTGTTTGGTGCTCAATTAGAGTTCCTGTGGCAGTTCACCACTTACAGCGTGTTGGGATCTAGGGCTCCTGGTCAGAGTCGGAGTCCCTTCGTGCCAGGTGCTGCACAAACACAAATGCCAGTTCTGCTAGATCGTACAAGCTAAGGCCCTGCAAACTCTTACCCGTGTGCTGAACCTTCTGCACCGCTCTAACTTCACTGGTTCGGTCTGATCTGTGCAGATACGCAGGTCTATTGTGTTCTAATAGTTCATTATCTATTTAACACCTATTGAACTCTCTGCAACTGCTTAAAAGCATAAAGTAAATCATGCGCATAAATGTTTGTAGAATGTGGGGCTTCGTAAAGACCAGCAGCAATACAGGCAGGGGAAAGCTTGAGAGAGAGGGAAGATAAAAGTAACCAGAGAGGGAACTTGTGATTACATACACTAGCTACATACATAATTTGTGGGCTTCGTGGTTTGGGAATTCTGTTTGTTTGCTTAATGTAAATGAGAAGAGAATTTAAAGAATCTCTGCCACCTACTGAAGCCGAGAACTGAAATGTTATAGGCCTCACCCAGTGCATTTATAAGTCCTTCCTTGTTCGGCACACTTGGCCACGTTTCGCACTCGAAGAGGAGAATACCAAAGAGTGGGTTTTTTCTGCAAGAACTGGGGGCCGCTTGCCCGCAAAGTGCAAACCCAAATAAACATGCTGTCCCCTAAAAACTCCTGCACAATGAATGTAAGGAGGAAGGACTCTGGTGAGGTTTGGGGGTGGTTTTTCTCTCAATATTTGTGAACTCTTTTCTGCATTACTTGACTAGCTCTAACCAAAAGCCACCTTTGGGAATGTTCTGTATTCAGAGTCTAATTTAGATGTACCCAATTTAGATGCAAGTTCTCACCATGCATCACTTTCAGAACAAGTTTCTTTGTAAGCTGTTGACAGAAAATGTTTATAGTTCTATTATACTAGAGTAAAAAATGCGAACTGAGTAATGGATGTAATATCTTTTCCTTCAGTTTACTGGAGTTTATTTCCCCGTTGTGCAAAGTTTTGTCCAGATTTTTTAAACAAACTCATTTTGTCTTGACTCATGCTTTTTATTCTCCATGAACAGTTTAACGAGCTGAAGGTTGCAGAGTTTGCAGAATGCGTCTGTTTTGGAGTGACAGTATTTCCAGGGAACCAGGATTCCTAAAACCGATTATGTTAATCAGAAATGTGTTGTAACTCCTCTGCTTGGGGAACACCGAGATAACAGGTCACCTTTAACTTACTGACACACTGAATTTTGACTACTGAATACTTGCAACAATCTACACATTGAGTATCAGCTATTTGTAGCACTCGGCAAACAGAATAAAAAAGGTGAAACTCTGAATGATTTTTTATCAGCTTTCTGCAGGTCTAAAAGTCTTATTTAACAAAGAGTTTCTATACTTGCTGAAGTTAAGCATACACTGGAGATAAACATAAGCCTGAAAGCTTTGCTGAATTCATACTTGGTTAGGTACGTTTTTACAGATTTTGCTTAACCCGGGCCACAGCTAAGGGCTGAGTGGTGATACTGGGCGTAACAACCGCGACTCCGGGGAGGGTGTGGATGCTATTTTTGACCCACTTAAATTGATCGCTATTCGAGTTTTGTGTCAGTTACAACATGTCACAAAGATACAGAGACTCTACAAACAGGCCCAGGTTATCTTCTTGGCTTAATGACACCTCACTTTCTTACAGGTCTCCAGAGCCCTTTAGCTTTTTACCTTGCCTGATGGCTTTCTTTTCACCCCAGAGTGCCAACCTGGCTGATCTCATTGAATATTGATATGTGAAAGGAACAAGCCTTCCCTTTATTTAACATGGGTCTTGTTTGCTCTTCCTGGCATTGGATCATTATTACGTCTGCAGGGAGGGTTAGCTTTTAATCTGCATGTTATTGTAACATGTCTCCATCAAGATAGAGGCATGCCCCAGCAGGACAAGGTGCTGTGAAAGTTCAGGTTGTTGCTGTTAGCTTCCAGCAAAGGAAATTATTTTTCAGCCACCCATGTTGAATTGCCAGTGGCCAACACAGAAACCTTTTGTCGAAGAAAAGCTACCGGACCATTGATATTTACAACGCCTACGATGCCGCCCACCCAGACCAGCAAATCGAAGGCCGAATTTTGAATTTCCTAATGAAGGCTTGATCTTGTTAAGCTTGACTTGCCCAAGAAATCTTCCTTCGTGATATTAATCCTATTGATTTAACATGAACCCAATCCTTTTCCTACTGAAATTCCCCCTGAATAGAGTAAGGAGAAGCCAAAACTTGTGGATTACACCAGTGAAAGAATATACTATGAGCGGGCATTACGGGCTTTGGGAGGAACAGAACACAGTACACGATTATAAATCACAGGATCATGCTCTTAAACCGAACACAGGGTCCTTACAAGCTGTCTTCTGAAATAAGTGGGAGGGAGGCTGTCAAGGCTAAGTCAATGCTGTATTGCAACACACCTTTGCCATAACTTTGGTTGACTGTTCTCCCAGCGTACCTGCCTGTGGACAAACCACACTTTCTGAAGGCTTTCATGACCTTCACATACAGACCTTGCTCTGTCCAGCAAAAGCAAATGAAGCTCCCAGCTCATGAGGAAAGACACTTAGATTATGACAACCTGCTGACACACATGATAAAAGTGTTTTTTTCAACTCAAAATAGCCAGAATACCCCTATGAAATATTCTTTCTCACACAACATGCTGTTTTCTCATTATGTGTGTTGACATTTTTCAGACTGACCTCAGCTAGATATTTTGTTCCGGAGTCCCCATTTAGTGGAACATTTAAACAATAACACTTTGAAGCATGCTCAGTCTCTCTTTTGAAGTCCATTCAGGCTCTGCCCTAGGGTCAGCAGGCGCATTCCAGCAATGATGCACTGACCATCTGCTGTACAAGTTTAAATCCCACTGGTCCTATACCTAGAGGTACTAACAAGTTGCATAACTCGCACTGAAAAACAGCCTGTCAGATCAGACAGGGTTTGGATTTATTCCTATAGTTCTCTTATCCTCCCGCTGGAGGGCCTGTGCACAGTAACCTTTGAGTGTGGTTTCTGGGGACTACAAATTAATGAGATAAATAATTAGAAATGACATAAGTTCTTGCATCCAAAACCTTTATTTTCCTTTGCCCATCTACACCCTGGCTCTGTGATTTCCAGAGCTCACTGTCTGGCATCTCATTTAGGTGCCTTCCTATTCCAGACTCCTCACTTAGGTGGGCTCTGGCTACGTTACCCTAAATAGTGGTCCATGGCTTACTGTCAGTTGCTGAGCAAGGGAAAACCAGGATGGTGCAATATGAAGGGTGAATTTTCCAAGACAATGTCAATGATTCAGATGACCAGTTACCATTCACTCAGATAGGAATCTGGCATCAAAAACATGACAAAAATCTCTGCCAAAATATGTCTTTGTCTATATATTTTATCCATTGTGCTTTAATGTTAACTAGTCATTATTAAACTTAACAATGCATTGGCTAAGGTTAATGCATTTCAGACCCAAGCACTGTTGGTCTTATTGATGCTATGTAAACATAGAGTAAGGAGTGGTCCCTGCCCTTGGGAGTTTAAAATCTAAACTTGGACAATACACTTCAAACATATGGTATATCCTGCAGGCTGAATTACCAAACTTCAATCAGCATTAGCCTTAACAATTAATTTATGTTGCACATATGTTCTGCATTTGGGGGCATTAGGCCTGATGGGCCCCTTGAAGGAAATGTGAGTGTATGTACACGCTGACCTTTTAATGATGGCAGAAGGACACAGCAACCAGCAGGAGGAGGCCAGTCGAGGCCTGTGGGATGGAGTGTGGCACGAGAGTAAGCATGGGAGAGGGACATAAATAGGGTACAAAAGAGGGAGATTTGGAAGTCATGTAGCATAAGTGAAGGAGAACAGCCATAGGAGAGCAAGTTTTCCAAAGCAGCTCTAGCACTAGTTGAACACCAAAATAAGTGGGCACATTTCCACTTTTGAGTATCTGTCACTTATTTAGATGCCTCCTTGGAAACTGAGCTCTCCGGAAAATATGTCTTCAACAGTGGGTGCTGAGCACTAGACAATCTGGCTTGTTCGTTTTCTCAGTATGTGGTTCATCTGTTCTAAGGAACAAGTCCTTCTGGAAATGTAAAAAAAAGGCAGAAAGAAGTGTTGGATACAGAAAAGCACGCAAGCTGCCTCGTGGGCTAATGATCAAGAAAGGCAGAACAAGCAAAATTTCATAAATCACATGAAGTCAAACGTCTATCCACCAGGACCCCTTACAAACATTGCAGTAGTCCAGGAAAGAGGGTGGACGTGGGTTAAAGCACTGAGTAGGAATCAGAAGATATAAATTGGCTGATTTGCTTCATCTCCTGCTCAAAATGTTCTTATCTGCCAAAAAAAAGAAGTGGAACAGGAATATCTGCCCCACTACCCTACATGAGAAAGCTGTAAACATTAGTTAGGATCAAAATACGGCCTCAGATGGAGGAAGCAGCCAGTGGGGTTGAAGGGAGATCCTCTGAGGCTTTCTGCCTCCACAACACAGGGTTAAAAACAGCATAATGGAGCATGAAGGGACACAAAGCTGAGGATCATAATGTGGGACATGCTCCCATGTATGCAGAAATCCAGCCCCAGGCTGCAGGGGGACATAAATCCCCTGTTCATTAGCCATGTCTCACGATGGAGCGTGACGTAGCACTTGCGGTGGCCAGTCAACCTTTCAGTTAGACCTCCTCAGACCTTGCTGTCACCTCTGATCCCTGTCTACCAAAGCGGTTGCCTTTTGCATAACGCACCTCTTTCTTTGCGTCACCTCCGAACTTTTCCTTGAGTCTCCCTGGCGGGATCCTGTAAGAGGATTGGGTGGGCCAGGAGGGAGAAACTCCATTGTTTGAGCACAAAAAGCCACGTTCATTAGTAGGCAGGCATCTTAGAACTGGTCATGGAAAAAAAAAGAGTGGATTTGCCATTAAATCGGATATTCTAGAAGGTTTTCCTTAGCACAACTCCCTCTTTTAAGCTAACAAATAGAAGCAATTGAGAGACCTGCCCACTAATTCCTGAGTTCCAGTCCCAGTTCTGACATTAACTCTGAAGCCAATATAATCCTCTTGTTCCCTACAATAAGGCCTCAATCCTCCACTGCCATAGATCAGCCTAACTCCTTTCACGTAAGTTAGTGTTACTCCGTTTGAAGATTTGGTTCAAGAATTAGGGCACCATGGGGCAGGGTCCTGCAGAAATACCCCAGGAAAATCTGGTCCCCAGAGAAGTTTGCACTCCAAAAGAGCAAGACATGTTACTTGTGAGCTGGTCTCCTGACATTTTAGGCCCACAGAGCAGTTACCTCCTGACAGGACATGTTCCTCTGAGACCCAGGCTTACAAGCGATGGGTATCTCCCAGGATAATTAAACATCTTCAGTTGCTGCTGCCAGGGAAGGGAGGGAGCTTTGCAGTGCCCACTGCACAGCCATAGATTAACTCTATGGAGGACCTTCCAGACGCTTGCTTGGTTCTTGCTCTGGTTCAAAGGGGCCAGGTCAGGAGCTGGTAATTACCCCAAATTTAAACAAGGTTCCCAGTTCACGTCCATTGCCATTTTCTACTTACATTTGCCCTCCTCTTGGTAAACAGCAAACATTTTCTTGGAAACAGTCTCATTTCTTATGCCAGTGGCAAAATAAACCCCAGCTCATCATGGATGTGTCCTTTCCAAAGGATTACCACAAAAATGTCTGAAACCCTATAAAGGCTGTTAATGACTCTAAATCTCCATAGGGCTTTTTTCCCCCCTTCCTATTCCCTCTTTTCTCCTTGCTCTGACGAGCTGGTGAGTTGGGAATGGTTTAAAATACCACAATAGCCATGGCAGGACATCAAGAAAGAAAAAGGAACAGGGTTTTGAAATACTTCGGGTAGGGCTCCAAGCACTTGAGTTGGTGCTTAACTGACTGGACTTTACCACACGGCAGTCAGATGATCTCTGCAGCTTTGGGAAATAGGAGAAACTCTGGAGAAGGGTGGGGGGGAAACGGTCTCTGCCACATTGGTCTTTATTGTCTTATGGATTTTATCACAGTATTGTTCTTTATTTCCTGCTATTTATAGGCTCTCATGTTTTGTGCTGCTTTCATGTTTGTGTTATCTGCCTTCCCACGACATGTTTCACCCCAGCCCTTGCCTACAGCTGGATCCATAAAGGCCAGACCAATGGTTTTGAATGGCACATCAGAGCTCATCTTTCTCTGGGCGATGCGTGCAAACTGCCCTTTTCTGAAGCACTAAGCAACCCAAGATGGGTGATTTAAACGATGGTGGTTGCTCTGCACACTCTTGCATAAAGGAGCCGAGGAGGTTGCCACTAGGCTTTTGGGTAGCAAGCGATGAAAATCTTTAAGAGCCCCAGGCAGTGATGCTGGGGCTGTTTCCTCTGAAGTCCATGCTTTACAATGGATTTAAACCATCAGCCCATCAGTGCATGACTTGATGATAACCACGCCAGAAACTTCATCTGAATTATTGTATTTTATAACTCTTGCCTTTGTGCAAGGTCCTACAGAGAGAGAGTGTGACAGGGGCTGTTCTTGTCCTAATTTCCTGTGATTTAGGGATGTAACCCCACTGACCTGAACTGGCAAAAGTGTAGTTAGTTCTGGTTTGAACCAGATGATGAGATTTGTAAAAGTCAGGTCCCTGTCCTAGTAAACTCACTGCTTAAAAGGTGTAGGGATAGAAGTAAAAACGGGAGATGTGCAAAATAACGCTGAAATCACTAATTCAGTGATTTGGTCCTGTCAGCATCCTTGTACTTCACAGCAGTTTCCAGGCAGGAGAAACACCAGGTCCAGGCACGAGACAGAAACCAGGCTGCTGCTTATGCAGGGTTGAACCGAGGGATTTACCCCCAAGATCGATCCCTTTCCTGTACTTAGGGGTGACAGCAAGCCTCTCGCATCAATGCACGGCTTGCATCACTTCTCCTCGTGTGCAGAGCAGCCTGCCTTGGAAGCAACCATGCAGCTCAGTGTCAGTAACAACAGGAAAAAAAACCCTCACCTAAACAGAAGGACAGCAAGCCCTGCTTTGGGACCCTGCCACAGTAAGTATCCAGCAGCAGCACCTGCTTTGGGCTGCTGGAGAACTACAACAAAAATTGAACACTTGCTTAGAGATGGAGCCAGGCTTGGCCAGCTTTTGCTTATGGGATTTTTGGGCAAGTTAATCCCACTTTTTTACCTGCGAGTGCGTGCAATAGGACCTCAGAACATCATTCTTCAGTGCTGCAGAGCAGCATAAAGGCACATGTGTGTCAATGAGAGTCATTCTGTTCTGCCTTAAATTGTACCTATTCTGGGAACATCCCTTGGAAAAAGCAGCAGAATTTTTCTGTAAGCAGCGTGAAGTGCAGATTTTTTATTCAGGCAGTTTGACACAGGTTTCTGTAGTTATCCTTGACTCCCTATAGCAGCCAGACTGCAAGAGGAGACATGACAGAAATAGAAAAAGGCTATGATGCTCCAGACTAAAGATAAAGCATGTCACAACGAGAATGAAGAGGTGGCTAAGCACACGCTCACGTTGGTGAGTCCCAGGATTCTTTCTAAAGTGATGCTAATAAGCAAATTTATTTCAAACCATGAACATCACTAAAACAAACACCTTGTCTCCTAGGCACCAGTGAGTCCCGAAAGCTGTCATGTAAAATTTTTAGCAGCCATTACAGTGAAATCATACATGTGTGGAAAACTATGCGGCAATCCTTTTTTAGGGTGGGGAAGAAAAATTTTCCACTAGGAACTCCACAATGCTGGAAACCAAAGGCCGGACCAACTCTCATCCTATCTGAGAAACAATTAAAAGTGTGAAACCAAAGGTTTCCAGCAGAGACTGCTGAAGAGGCTTGAAAGATAGAGAAGGCTGTAGAGCAACTGCTGTAAAAACGTAGCCCTGGCCCTCCTGAAAAGTGCCTTGGTGTCCATGGAGCTCAGTGCAGTTGGGGCTGTCACCTCTCCCAAGGCCAGCAGCTACATTCTCCTCCTGCCCTTTGTTTCACTTGATGAAAACCCAACTGTTTTCAGCTCAGTGGCTGGTAGAAGCCAACTCCTGTTTATCTCCCGAGACGCGCTTTTCGGTGTGTCATCACACGCTCTCTCAGCCACCATCTAAGGCGCATTGACAGGTTGCGGTAGTTTTCCAGTCAGACTCTGAAATGGTTATTCACACTTTTATCGTGGCAAGATTAGATTATTGTAATTCTTTGCTGGCCGGCTTCCCAAAGCGGGCTCTGCACAAACTCCAGATGGTGTGAAATGTGGCCGGCAGGATTTGAATTAAGAAGGGACAGTATCATCCGTTCTGTTAAAACCTCTACCTTGGCAACTGGTTAGACAGCAAATTTATTTCAAACCCGTCCTTTTTCCCTCCGTGCACGGCTGAGGTCAGGTCTCTGCCAGCAATCTTATGATTCGTTATGGTCTGGAGTATGTTACCTGGGCTCACCCTACCTAGTAAATAGTTCTCTGAGGAGTGATTTCAAGGAGGTGAGGGTAGTTTAAAGCTGATTTCCGTCTGCTTGTTCTCCTCTAAATCCTGTGCAAAAGCTGGGCGGGATACCGCAGTTACACCCTTTGCAAGCACTGGGCGAGGGGGTCGGGGAGCGATGGGCTCTCCTGCTGTTATCGCACCCAAACCGCAGCCTGAAGAACGCTCCCTCCACAAGCACCCGCCTCCAGGCGTAAGGCAGCAGACCCCTGCCCTGGGCACGGCTGCGGGGAATGGCAACGCCAGCCTGACCCCACGGGGCAGCCATCGAAGCGCAGCACGTCCCTAAAGCTCTTCGAAATTGCAGGTGGCTAATGTCGTCCCTTCTAACCCCCGCGTGAGCCACCAAGGGGACACCCGGACGGCTCTAGCACCGTGGAGCCTGGTCAGAAAACATGGCCTGCCGGTACGTGTTCCTATGTGCCATCTTGCCCTTGTGTAAACAGCGGCTACACAAACAATTGCTAGGATAATAACTGCCTTCATACAGACCAGGACAAATAAAACCTTCCGGTGTTCTGGGCTTTTGTCTTCTTAGGACTTTCTTTTTCTGGAAGAGCACAATACGAAAAGTATATTCCTCCATAGTTGATTTCTTTTTATATGGAACCCTTCCCCGATTTAGGTCATGGTGGCTAAATTCCTACAGTCCTTTGGCGCAAGGGGAACGTTTTGGGCAGGCTGCAATATGAGTCTAGTAGAGAGCAATCATTTAGCTTGTTTTTATTAACTGCTATTTACAAAGCAGTATGTGATTTGCGGCATAAGAGGGAGAAAGGCTGGGGACAGCTTTTGCTGCGCAGTGGAATGGCACGGCAAACACGGCGCGCTCCGAGCTGTTTACCTTCCCTGTCACTTCTGCAGGGAACCTGTGACCTGCCACTCATGGACGTGGATATAAAAGCTCCTGCTGTTTTGGTTGGGGTTTTTTTTTTTGTTAGTGTGAGACAGCTGACACAGACTGTTTGCTTTGGGAAAACAACCAAACCCTTTTGTTTTGCATGAAGGGGGTGAAAAAAACCTGTATATAAAGAATTGCACTGACTCTGCAAACAGCTACTGCAATAAGGAAGAGAGAGTGGCGGGCAGCTCTGGGGTCACGCTGATTGTCATTTTAAACCTACAGTGCCACTGTCATTTTAGAAAGTCAGAAGCCTGGGGAAGCTATTGAAGACACAAAATATTTCCCCATATGCATAAAAATACATTATTAAGAAAAAAATAGCAGTGTGAGAGAACAGGCAAAGTCAGGATGGTTTACCTGGAAACATGAGAATTTTGAGTTGAGATAAAATGAGATACAGGTTGGTCTCTGATCCTTGAGCTTAGCTAATCTGCACTTGCCCTGGGACTGGGAAGTACACGGGGACCTTTTGTATCACTTTTACACACCCACCATGTCATGCTGGGCCAGATGTCTGGCCATCTTAACACAAGAGAGCTAGTGGGAATGGCTTCAGGATTACTGCAGCTTGTACCATCCTGAGAACAGCATCCAGAGCGGGAGTTACTGCAGTCTAAAAACAGCTTAAAACTTTAATATACATCTGCCTCAGTGCTGCCTTGGGCATGATGCCACCCCTGAGCAGTGCTGACACACACCCATCAGTCACAGGTATCCATCCATCCTATTCCCAAGTTTCCCCAAACCAGGAGACCACTCAGCTGCTGCACGGAGGTGCCAGCCCATCTCCCATCAGTACTGAGGGTACAGCTTTAGCTTTAATCTGGAATGAAAGCGCTAATTTTACAAAGGATCTTTTGATTTCCCAACGTTTCATTTTAAAGACAAATTTTATCAGTATTTGTTTGGCTGAATCACTTCACCAGTGGGTAGGCTTGAGGTGTCTGGATACAGGTATCTAGAGCTACTTTAAAAGCTTGTGATCACCTAAGACACCTGCATGTGTCTGGCAGGTAAAATGCAGGACCTACAGGAGACCCAGATCCTCTTTTAGGGACAGTGGGAGCTCATGTGGGGGACACGGAGGCACTGTAGTGTACCACAGTGTCTTGTATAGTGCCAGTCGCATATAGGTAGGCAACTCAGCTGCCTCCTATGTGAATCAACCAGATATTTACAGAGACTCTGCTCCCAGTTTCCTTTGCTGCTGAGAACTGAACGATGAATGCATTTTGTGCATTTTGGAAAACTGTCCAACAGGAGTCCTGGGAAAGGTAACGCCTGCTTATTTTATGTAGAAAATCACAGACAGCCTACTTGTATCTCTGCACATGGGCCTTATAATAGTGGGAGGTCACTAGAAAGGTCTCCATGACTCCACCTACCATGGCCTTGAGCAGCTGAGCAACCTGAGCCATGATCTGCTTAAGTCTCCTTGCACCCAAACATCAATCCGTTCAGCACATGCTGACGGTGATAACCATCTGATCGGCCACATGATAGACTGGAGAATCAGACAGCAAACCTCACCCCACTACGTGTCACATAGCCCACCAGCCCAAACACGTGCCATTTCAAGCCAAGTTCTTTACCAGATGAAAGGAAGGCTCTCTTGATCAAGTAAACAACATAAAAAGTGCTGTGACCCTCAGCTGTGAACATTAATGCTCAATATGCCAGGTAGCTTAAGCTGCAAGCATGTAATCTCCTGTTGCTGTGTAGCTTTCAGGCATCCTTCCATGTTCTTAATTCTCCAGATAAATTTGCAGAGATTTGTTTCCAAAGAACACATTTCCCAGCAATTCATAACATCAACCATCACACACTATGAACTCTATCTACTCAACAACAGCCGAGAGAGAAAGAGCTCAGATATCCCTGTAGAGTCGCTTTTGAATAGCTGGGGAAAAGCACATTAAGAAGTTGCATGCTATATTCTCTATATACCACCTCTGTGACCACAAGTGTAAATGATTGCTCGAGCCTCAGGTTATTTGCAAACCTAGCTGAAGAGCAAGTAGAAAAATAAATAGATCATGAGCGTTCATACAGAGCCTTTAATTAGAGAGAAGAACGTGGCTGGCTGCGTAGGAAGGCCATATCTTCACATGGTGCAAATCAACACAGCTCCATTATGGAATTACATCAGTTTGTGCCAAATGAGGATTCGGTCCAGGTATGCATACGAGGATGTCTGCCTTTGCCATGGAAACACAACACCTAAGTGAGGGACCACACGAGCAGCTTAACAGCAACTGTATTAATACTTGACAGGGCAGGAAAGAAAAATGAAAACAATTGCTCTAATTGAAACTACGGGGGGTGTGTAAGTAGGGCAGAATGCACAGTAATTACCTGAGTTGGAGTTGAGCCATAACACCAACACTAACGTTCCTGCTCTATGGGACTGCGAAGGAGCCTAAGTAAACAGGATTTTGGTTTTCCACCTTTGGCTAAACAGTTGTTTACACAGAAGCAGAAAACTGTGCAAAAAGACATGGTGCACGCTCGAGTCTGAGGAATGAAGCAGGGCTGCAAGCTGAAGAGTTGAATTTCCCCCCTTGCTTGCACCAAACAGCAAAGAGATGTGGTGTTCCCTGGCAGAAACGCTTCCTGTCTGGATGGTGGATCTGTGCACGGGCACAGCTTTGTCCAGCTACGGAAAGTAAACGCCAGGTTACCGCAAATGAATTCAATGCTCTGTTTACCTGAGTGCTAGCATGAACGTTCTGGATATCCTCAGGCTGGAGGTGCTACCATCTCCCAGCTCCCTCTCCCACCGCTCTGCAGGGCTCCTGTCCCCAACCATGTCTGCCTCGTGCACCTCCCTGCAGTCCACTTGCCATATGCCCACCCCTACACCTTCCTCACAGTCACCACCAGCAGCCCCCGGGCCCTGCTCCTCACTCCCCATCACACCCTCTCCATATCGCCTGCAAAGAGGAGGAAACCTGCACGGAAAGCTGTCCAGAGACCAGTTCCTAGAAAGGTCACTTCCCACGCTGCGGTGGATTCCCAGGCATGGGGCGCACAGAAATCAGAAAGACAACCGTTAATAGCAAAATGAGGCTCCAATGGTAGCATGGGTGGGGGACAACCTGGCCTGGTGTGACCTAGGAGTCAGCTTGAAGTATCAGGTGAGAAGCAGCTATGGTGTCTACAGGAAAGACTAGATGAAGTCCTGGAGGAACGAAGCTCCTTTTCTGAGGAAAAGCTGATGGGCAACGGCTGACTCGGCGATCGTCCTTCGTGGTCCAACAAGCATGTCTTAAGTCATACAACAGAGGAACACCTTCAAGCATCTGCCCCATCATCAGTCGCTGCTTCATGACTCTGCCAGCTCTGGAGCAAGTAGCAACCGCAGCCAGCCGCCAAGCCGGCGTTACAGAGCTGCGAATCCCGCACGCTACCAACACACACGCCTGAACCTGTGACCTATAGGTTCTGCAGACCATCGCAAATCCCGAGACATACAGTTCCCCACAGCCTTGCAGGTTGTTTTGAGCTAGACAAATTCAAATGGCTGCCACAAAAGCTTAATCTCTTTCCAGCCACACTCACGCTGAGTGTCAATAGGAAAAAGTCCCATGAATACGCTTGATAATTACAGAGCCGTGGCTGGAGCAAAGAACAAAGTATAATGCAGGCTTGAATACTCAGGAAATTGACTGCTGATATGTTTCCATTCATTGTTTTGTTCTCTGTTCTCAATGTTATATTAAAATCTCCTACTAAGAATGAGCTTTCTTGTTTAATGGAACTTGTCAGTTAGAGGAAATCTGCTTGAGCTGTTTGATCTATTCTTTAAAATAATACTAATTGCAAATTTAGCACACGTCTCTATTTTAGTTAGCAAATCATTTGAAAACTAAAGCTGATATTTTTCAAACTTTATTTGTTACCCGCAAAAAGCCACGGCCCATCACTTTCTAACTCTAAGGCATTCACCATCCCTTTGCTCCAACTATTCAGTCCTGGCTATTCATTAGATATGTTGATCAGTCGTACCAGTCACCTGACATTGTTTTCCTGACTCTATTAGTGAAAAGTGATAGCAGTGAATAGCAAATAGTAAACATGGTGTGAATCTCTGGTCATGAGAAAATTCATGAAACTTTGCAGTTTGTGAGCATTTTCAGAAAATCCTGACCACCATATCAACTTATTCAAGTGTAACCTCACATCTATAGGAAATCACGCTCAGTGCTTCACTCTGCCTCTCCATTAAGAGAACTAGCTGTCTATTTTGATTCCATGTGACTTCTAATTAAATACTGAATCTGCATGCTTGCTATTCATCCTGATTCCCAGCATGTGCACTCACAACAACAAATGTTAACTTCAGGCTCCGAAGCTGACGCACAGCTGAATCTGGATTTCCAAAATCCTACAGTTCAATGATATTTAAATCTGGAAGTTTCACTTGGTTCCTTGCAGACATAAAAGAAGCATTTAGAAAAATCAGATGCAGTGTCCAGTTTAGACTTTATGTAAGCGAGCCAAAGTCTGTAGGATTATTTCAATTTGCTGGTTCTGAACCTTCAGCAAAAATCTGCAAAAATGGGTTGCGTTGGGCGGCTCACAGAAACAATATTTCTTTTGTGAATGTCTTCCTGCTTCCAATTATATCAGAATGACGGAAGAAAGGGGAAATAGCCGATTCCAGGGTTCATATAATTAGATATAATACACTCTGTCATCATCAGTACTCGATACTTTTCTTTAGGTAATCTCAAAGGCTTTCAGAAACGCTCACAAACCACCGTTCACGTCAGCGCGATCGCAAGCGCCATCACTTTCAGCAATCTCACTTTCCAGGGCGGCGGTGGCATGAGCCCCCCCCCCAGCAGGCAGCAGACCCTGAGCATCCTCCCTTCCCCTCCACCTCAGCAGCCCCGCAGGCACCGGGAGGTGCCTCCCTGCTCCGGTGACAGCACGTTTCGTTACCCTGGTGCTCGTCCACGTGATTTGCTTCACCTTGGCCTTGCCGAAAATGTCGCCCCGGTGCCG
>NW_010550317.1:1007-4210 GCF_000687285.1 Phaethon lepturus | reverse complement strand
GCTGTGCCCGGCCCGGCTGCAGGGGAAGCGCGGGGCTCGCTGCGGCACGGGCTGCGTCTCCCACAGCTGGTGGAAGAAGACCAGAGCTCTGCGAGGCGGCTGCGGGGCACGGTGCTCGGCTGAGCGCAGGACGTGGATACACACCCAGTTTTGGCACGGAGTGCTTTGACCAGAGCCCCTGGGCTGCCCTGCCGCGGGCGCTCTGCAAGGGAGGAGCTTGGCCAGCTGGGCCAAGGAGCGCGCAGTTCACACGGGCTGGTTACTCACATTTACATGATTTCCTTGGGGGAGTCTTGCGTGTGCATAGCCTTAGCAAGCCAGTGTGAACCAGGTAAAACACATTTGCTTCCAAAACAAAGAGCTTCCACGGGTTGAGAGAAGAGGAAACTGAAGAATGCTCAAGATTTTGATTCATGCACATTCCCTTTCCCTCGCCAGTAATCTGCCCCTCCTCTCGCGACGTGCTCCTTCGCTGCTCCGTGCCCCCCTCCTCTAACCGCCCGCTGCTCCCTTGGGTCGCCTGGGTCCATCGTCCTTCTTCCCTCCTCAGCCTCGCGCGTGCTTCAGCCCTGGGTGGGAGCGCCGGTTTGGCAGAGGGACTGTCACAAGGCCTTTCACCCCAGCGCACTGGCTCCTATTTTAGAGCTCCAATACAGGGCAGGGACATCCACCACTGTGACAAAACCAGACTCCTCTTTTCAGTCCCATAAGATACCCCCTGAAGTACGACAGACTGATGGAAATCCCAGTCCCTGGCTTCTACTTGAAGGATCTTGTTTGGTAACCCTAGGCTTGGCTTGGTGACTCTTTGACTCCATCACTTCTGATTTGCCAAAGTCCACCTGGTTTAGCCTTCTGCCGATCCCAGGGACAGCCTGGGACACTTGCATTCCACACAAAAAGGAACGGACTATTTGTGCTTTATTGCTCACCACCAAACCTTACTAAAGAAATTAAAGGAGCCAAGAAGGGCCCCAAAGAGGACACCTGCATCTGAAGAAAAACCACAGGGCATGAAAAATTGGAAGCATTTCCTAAGAGGGCAGAGAGAGAGGCTTTAGCTTTCGTGAGAACATCTTGATTTGCCGAAATACGTGAGTCCCTTATTAAATTATTGTTCTGTTGAATAATAGTCTTGAGCAAAGGGATCAAAACCGTGTCATTCTAGACTGTGCATGAGACTTGGGAATTCAGTGGTGCGGGATAAGCCACAAGCCCAAAATCTCCTGACAGGAGAATGGCAATGTTCAGGGGGTACGGAGAGACCCAGCCAGGCCACAGGTATGAGAGGCAGCGCTCGCTCGGGGCGGAGGTTGCGGCCCGCTCCCGAAGAGTCGAACCTTCCTGCTGTGAGCAGCTGTGTTATCACCGCAACACCCTTCCTCCGGCCACGGGCACAGCCCCTGCCGGGCCCTGTACAAGCAGAAGTGCCGCTGCCCGTCCCGCCGGACGGGGAACGTGGTGCAGAACAGGCAGGTTTCACATCCTCACCAAGGCTGCCTGACTCCAGGGCTGGTGCTGCTTAGTTAAAAACAGCAATTTCTCAAAACTGCAGACTTGCAATAGAAACTGAAGTGCCACAGTGCGCTGGGCTGACGAGAGCAGCATCCCCGCTGGCCACACAAGTAGCTAAAAGCCACCCCAGGGAGACCTGCCAGCACAAAAGCCCTTTCTTTGCCCCGGGGTGGTTTTCCAGTCCCCTTTCTTAAAGCAGCACCGACCCAGCCCGAGTTGTCCCTCGACTCCTCCGCTCCCTTCCCGCTCTCTCCTCAGTCTGGCAGACTGAGGACAATGAGAGATTCAACCTCTTGAGCAAAAGCTGGTAACAGTCCAACCACCGAATCCTTCCAAGCATCACAGAGATGAACCCTGACCTGAACTCATACTTCTACCATTTATTTACTTGTTCTTTTATTTTAAACTAGCGTGTTTCACAGAAGTAACACACCATCTCTCTTCATCGAATGCTTCCTCCCACCCAGCCCACGTGTGCCACCTTCAGCCCCTTCCAACCGCCTGCCCTGAGTGAGGGGACACCCACATCCAGCCCACGCTCTCATCGCCGTCCACTAATGCAGATGACGCAGTTCTTACCTAGGGGATCAAACACGCTGCCTAAGGTGCAGCTTTCCGTGCGTGGAAAGCTGCGACCTGTATTGCGGAGCCTTGGCATCCTTCCTGCGGCGGGGCAGCACACAGCCCACGGTTCAGGACTAACAGGCTCTCCTCATCACACCCGGTGAACTACAACCTGATGACTTAGGAGAGGATCTGGTGACCCCTTTCTGGAGGAGCTGGGAGCCAGATCCCCACGCAGGGACCGTCAGCTCCGAGCTGGAGAGGGCCCTGGGTGAGCAGGAACCCAGAAGCTAAACGGGAAGGACTGGGAGTCGGCACTGCTTCGAAGCCTGTGCTGATATGAAATCCATCCTACAGGTGGGACACCTGATCAGAAGGGACTGGTTAATGTTTAATAAGTCACAAAAATATCCTGTGGTAGAGGCGCAGAGCGCTTCCCACCCGCTGGGGCACTCACCGTCCTCCTGGCCGTGCAGGTTCTGCGGGCTGCGCATGCTCTCGTCCTGGCTGGGGCTCAGGCTGGAGTTCAGGTGCTGGTCAGCTGAGATCCATGTGGAGTCGTTCATATCAAAGTCCTCGCTGCTCACCGATGTCTCATCCTGCAGGGAAGCAGGAAAGGGTTAACTTCTTGAGTTGTTTTCTTTCCTCCTTTCTCTGGCTTTAACATCTCCTCACTGCACTCCTCCCTAAAAACAATTCGGCCGGCAGCTCCTGCCCCCAAGAATTCTTGCTGGCCCCTCGGCGCTCCCCAAGGCCACGGCGAGCAGCCCTTCCCTCCGGCCGGGCTAGGTGGCTGCCCCAGCCCCGCTCTGCTTCCTGCCTGAAGACGTGCCTGAGCAATGGCACTGTCTCTAATTGAGGACAATTAGAAAGCGCTCGCATCCTGTAGGAGCGGATGGCTGAGCCCTGGAGTTTACCCTTTAATCTCCATCCACCCCAGCGTGTTTCTGGCGAGGCAGCGTGGGAGCTGAGGACGGGGTGCAACTCCAGGGGAACGGCTCCGTAAAACATCTCGGACTTTTTTGAGATCAAATCATCTGCTGCAACAGGACACGCCGAGGACTGGCACCGGCGGGGAGTGGCCGGTGGGGCAGGTCTGGAGAGCGGCAGCGATCGCCGCAGAC
>NW_010550317.1:410-954 GCF_000687285.1 Phaethon lepturus | reverse complement strand
CGCCGAGTGGACACCGCGTGGCTACCGTCATCGAAAACGACAACGTGCCCCTGAGGAAGGGGCTGGGGGAGCGAGGTCCCCAGCCAGGCAGGGACGCCCCGGCTCAGGCCGGGGAGCCCAGCCAGCGCCCGCTCCCCGACGGCATAGATGACATTCCTCTCTCCCACTCCTGCAGCTGAAAGGACGTTTTCTCTCTCCCTCTCTCTCCCTTCTCGCTAACCTTTACAGTACTTCAAGACACAGCCCTTGGATCGCGTCCAGCGCCGGAAAGGTCAGCCACAGGATTTCAAAACCATCATCATAAAGGCAGCACTGAGATCCTGAATGAGAGGAGGGGCTGTGGGACCTCCCTGGGCTGAACTCTCCGAACATGCAGCTCAGGAGGAAGCAGATACGTGTCCCGCTATTAACATGGTCCCGCTGGCGATCCATTTATCTGCCTTCCTCTCCCTGCTCCCCTCCCAAAGCAACGGGCAGAGACCGCATCCAGAGCCCTGGGGTGCAGGGGAACACCGAAAATGTTCCCAGAACCACTTTCAACTGC
>NW_010550317.1:0-256 GCF_000687285.1 Phaethon lepturus | reverse complement strand
CCCTGTCTGGCCGCCGCTGGCTGACAGTTTTTATTGTGAACAAACAAATGTCTTTAAAGGCAGGTTTGTGCTTTTCCTCCCTTCCTCATCCCTGCAGACACATCTGCTGGCTCGGGGCTCGCGCCCGCCCCCAGCCCGCTCCCTCGATGTGCCTCCCGGGGAGTTTCCTGGAATTTACGGCTTGTGAAGCCCCACACGCACCAACGGACGGACGGACGGACGGGGCTCAGCAGTCCCACGCCCACCCGCTGCTGGG